>NW_026700287.1:0-51844 GCF_030435755.1 Ochotona princeps | reverse complement strand
TCAAGAACCACTCGGCTGATCCTTCTTCAATATGCCCTTCACCAACATGCAGTGTTTCCTTGATTGAATTAGCTCTCACACCAATATTTGCGTCTAGAGCCTTTGCATTGAGGGCTATCTGCAAACGGCTGTGGCGCTGAAGTTGCCTGTGAATGTGGAGTTGGTTGCATGTGAAACCCGCATGTGGAGCATTCGTTTGTGTGGGATGCTGACCAAGCTTCATTTCAGTCCTAGGCACACAAAGGGCACTAAGCATAGAGTGTGAAAACTGAGTTTCCTTGAGAGCTGCTTGGAAGCCTGATGGTGTGTGAAGTTAGTGAGCCAAATGGAGTTGTTCTCCCACAAGAACCACTCGGCTGATCCTTCTTCAATATGCCCTTCACCAACATGCAGTGTTTCCTTGATTGAATTAGCTCTCACACCAATATTTGCGTCTAGAGCCTTTGCATTGAGGGCTATCTGAAAACGGCTGTGGCGCTGAAGTTGCCTGTGAATGTGGAGTTGGTGGCATGTGAAACCCGCATGTGGAGCATTCGTTTGTGTGGGATGCTCTACCAGGTTCATTCCTAGATAATGCACTCAAAGGGCACTAAGCATAGAGTGTGAAAACTGAGTTTCCTTGAGAGCTGCTTGGATGCCTGATGGTGTCTGAAGTTAGTGAGCCAAATGGAGTTGTTCTCCCACAAGAACCACTCGGCTGATCCTTCTTCAATATGCCCTTCACCAACATGCAGTGTTTCCTTGATTGAATTAGCTCTCACACCAATATTTGCGTCTAGAGCCTTTGCATTGAGGGCTATCTGAAAACGGCTGTGGCGCTGAAGTTGCCTGTGAATGTGGAGTTGGTGGCATGTGAAACCCGCATGTGGAGCATTCGTTTGTGTGGGATGCTCTACCAGGTTCATTCCTAGATAATGCACTCAAAGGGCACTAAGCATAGAGTGTGAAAACTGAGTTTCCTTGAGAGCTGCTTGGAAGCCTGATGGTGTGTGAAGTTAGTGAGCCAAATGGAGTTGTTCTCCCACAAGAACCACTCGGCTGATCCTTCTTCAATATGCCCTTCACCAACATGCAGTGTTTCCTTGATTGAATTAGCTCTCACACCAATATTTGCGTCTAGAGCCTTTGCATTGAGGGCTATCTGAAAACGGCTGTGGCGCTGAAGTTCCTGTGAATGTGGAGTTGGTGGCATGTGAAACCCGCATGTGGAGCATTCGTTTGTGTGGGATGCTCTACCAAGCTTCATTTCAGTCCTAGGCACACAAAGGGCACTAAGCATAGAGTGTGAAAACTGAGTTTCCTTGAGAGCTGCTTGGAAGCCTGATGGTGTGTGAAGTTAGTGAGCCAAATGGAGTTGTTCTCCCACAAGAACCACTCGGCTGATCCTTCTTCAATATGCCCTTCACCAACATGCAGTGTTTCCTTGATTGAATTAGCTCTCACACCAATATTTGCGTCTAGAGCCTTTGCATTGAGGGCTATCTGCAAACGGCTGTGGCGCTGATGTTGCCTGTGAATGTGGAGTTGGTGGCATGTGAAACCCGCATGTGGAGCATTCGTTTGTGTGAAATGCTCTACCAGGTTCATTCCTAGATAATGCACTCAAAGGGCACTAAGCATAGAGTGTGCAAACTGAGTTTCCTTGAGAGCTGCTTGGAAGCCTGATGGTGTGTGAAGTTAGTGAGACAAATGGAGTTGTTCTCCCACAAGAACCACTCAGCTGATTCTTCTTCAATATGCGCTTCACCAACATGCAGTGTTTCCTTGATTGAATTAGCTCTCACACCAATATTTGCGTCTAGAGCCTTTGCATTGAGGGCTATCTGAAAACGGCTGTGGCGCTGAAGTTGCCTGTGAATGTGGAGTTGGTGGCATGTGAAACCCGCATGTGGAGCATTCGTTTGTGTGGGATGCTCCACCAGGTTCATTCCTAGATAATGCACTCAAAGGGCACTAAGCATAGAGTGTGAAAACTGAGTTTCCTTGAGAGCTGCTTGGAAGCCTGATGGTGTGTGAAGTTAGTGAGCCAAATGGAGTTGTTCTCCCACAAGAACCACTCGGCTGATCCTTCTTCAATATGCCCTTCACCAACATGCAGTGTTTCCTTGATTGAATTAGCTCTCACACCAATATTTGCGTCTAGAGCCTTTGCATTGAGGGCTATCTGCAAACGGCTGTGGCGCTGATGTTGCCTGTGAATGTGGAGTTGGTTGCATGTGAAACCCGCATGTGGAGCATTCGTTTGTGTGGGATGCTGACCAAGCTTCATTTCAGTCCTAGGCACACAAAGGGCACTAAGCATAGAGTGTGAAAACTGAGTTTCCTTGAGAGCTGCTTGGAAGCCTGATGGTGTGTGAAGTTAGTGAGCCAAATGGAGTTGTTCTCCCACAAGAACCACTCGGCTGATCCTTCTTCAATATGCCCTTCACCAACATGCAGTGTTTCCTTGATTGAATTAGCTCTCACACCAATATTTGCGTCTAGAGCCTTTGCATTGAGGGCTATCTGCAAACGGCTGTGGCGCTGAAGTTGCCTGTGAATGTGGAGTTGGTTGCATGTGAAACCCGCATGTGGAGCATTCGTTTGTGTGGGATGCTGACCAAGCTTCATTTCAGTCCTAGGCACACAAAGGGCACTAAGCATAGAGTGTGAAAACTGAGTTTCCTTGAGAGCTGCTTGGAAGCCTGATGGTGTGTGAAGTTAGTGAGCCAAATGGAGTTGTTCTCCCACAAGAACCACTCGGCTGATCCTTCTTCAATATGCCCTTCACCAACATGCAGTGTTTCCTTGATTGAATTAGCTCTCACACCAATATTTGCGTCTAGAGCCTTTGCATTGAGGGCTATCTGAAAACGGCTGTGGCGCTGAAGTTGCCTGTGAATGTGGAGTTGGTGGCATGTGAAACCCGCATGTGGAGCATTCGTTTGTGTGGGATGCTCTACCAGGTTCATTCCTAGATAATGCACTCAAAGGGCACTAAGCATAGAGTGTGAAAACTGAGTTTCCTTGAGAGCTGCTTGGATGCCTGATGGTGTCTGAAGTTAGTGAGCCAAATGGAGTTGTTCTCCCACAAGAACCACTCGGCTGATCCTTCTTCAATATGCCCTTCACCAACATGCAGTGTTTCCTTGATTGAATTAGCTCTCACACCAATATTTGCGTCTAGAGCCTTTGCATTGAGGGCTATCTGAAAACGGCTGTGGCGCTGAAGTTGCCTGTGAATGTGGAGTTGGTGGCATGTGAAACCCGCATGTGGAGCATTCGTTTGTGTGGGATGCTCTACCAGGTTCATTCCTAGATAATGCACTCAAAGGGCACTAAGCATAGAGTGTGAAAACTGAGTTTCCTTGAGAGCTGCTTGGAAGCCTGATGGTGTGTGAAGTTAGTGAGCCAAATGGAGTTGTTCTCCCACAAGAACCACTCGGCTGATCCTTCTTCAATATGCCCTTCACCAACATGCAGTGTTTCCTTGATTGAATTAGCTCTCACACCAATATTTGCGTCTAGAGCCTTTGCATTGAGGGCTATCTGAAAACGGCTGTGGCGCTGAAGTTCCTGTGAATGTGGAGTTGGTGGCATGTGAAACCCGCATGTGGAGCATTCGTTTGTGTGGGATGCTCTACCAAGCTTCATTTCAGTCCTAGGCACACAAAGGGCACTAAGCATAGAGTGTGAAAACTGAGTTTCCTTGAGAGCTGCTTGGAAGCCTGATGGTGTGTGAAGTTAGTGAGCCAAATGGAGTTGTTCTCCCACAAGAACCACTCGGCTGATCCTTCTTCAATATGCCCTTCACCAACATGCAGTGTTTCCTTGATTGAATTAGCTCTCACACCAATATTTGCGTCTAGAGCCTTTGCATTGAGGGCTATCTGCAAACGGCTGTGGCGCTGATGTTGCCTGTGAATGTGGAGTTGGTGGCATGTGAAACCCGCATGTGGAGCATTCGTTTGTGTGAAATGCTCTACCAGGTTCATTCCTAGATAATGCACTCAAAGGGCACTAAGCATAGAGTGTGCAAACTGAGTTTCCTTGAGAGCTGCTTGGAAGCCTGATGGTGTGTGAAGTTAGTGAGACAAATGGAGTTGTTCTCCCACAAGAACCACTCAGCTGATTCTTCTTCAATATGCGCTTCACCAACATGCAGTGTTTCCTTGATTGAATTAGCTCTCACACCAATATTTGCGTCTAGAGCCTTTGCATTGAGGGCTATCTGAAAACGGCTGTGGCGCTGAAGTTGCCTGTGAATGTGGAGTTGGTGGCATGTGAAACCCCCGCATGTGGAGCATTCGTTTGTGTGGGATGCTCCACCAGGTTCATTCCTAGATAATGCACTCAAAGGGCACTAAGCATAGAGTGTGAAAACTGAGTTTCCTTGAGAGCTGCTTGGAAGCCTGATGGTGTGTGAAGTTAGTGAGCCAAATGGAGTTGTTCTCCCCACAAGAACCACTCGGCTGATCCTTCTTCAATATGCCCTTCACCAACATGCAGTGTTTCCTTGATTGAATTAGCTCTCACACCAATATTTGCGTCTAGAGCCTTTGCATTGAGGGCTATCTGAAAACGGCTGTGGCGCTGAAGTTGCCTGTGAATGTGGAGTTGGTGGCATGTGAAACCCGCATGTGGAGCATTCGTTTGTGTGGGATGCTGACCAAGCTTCTTTTCAGTCCTAGGCACACAAAGGGCACTAAGCATAGAGTGTGAAAACTGAGTTTCCTTGAGAGCTGCTTGGAAGCCTGATGGTGTGTGAAGTTAGTGAGCCAAATGGAGTTGTTCTCCCCACAAGAACCACTCGGCTGATCCTTCTTCAATATGCCCTTCACCAACATGCAGTGTTTCCTTGATTGAATTAGCTCTCACACCAATATTTGCGTCTAGAGCCTTTGCATTGAGGGCTATCTGCAAACGGCTGTGGCGCTGAAGTTCCTGTGAATGTGGAGTTGGTGGCATGTGAAACCCGCATGTGGAGCATTCGTTTGTGTGGGATGCTCTACCAAGCTTCATTTCAGTCCTAGGCACACAAAGGGCACTAAGCATAGAGTGTGAAAACTGAGTTTCCTTGAGAGCTGCTTGGAAGCCTGATGGTGTGTGAAGTTAGTGAGCCAAATGGAGTTGTTCTCCCACAAGAACCACTCGGCTGATCCTTCTTCAATATGCCCTTCACCAACATGCAGTGTTTCCTTGATTGAATTAGCTCTCACACCAATATTTGCGTCTAGAGCCTTTGCATTGAGGGGCTATCTGCAAACGGCTGTGGCGCTGATGTTGCCTGTGAATGTGGAGTTGGTGGCATGTGAAACCCGCATGTGGAGCATTCGTTTGTGTGAAATGCTCTACCAGGTTCATTCCTAGATAATGCACTCAAAGGGCACTAAGCATAGAGTGTGCAAACTGAGTTTCCTTGAGAGCTGCTTGGAAGCCTGATGGTGTGTGAAGTTAGTGAGACAAATGGAGTTGTTCTCCCACAAGAACCACTCAGCTGATTCTTCTTCAATATGCGCTTCACCAACATGCAGTGTTTCCTTGATTGAATTAGCTCTCACACCAATATTTGCGTCTAGAGCCTTTGCATTGAGGGCTATCTGAAAAACGGCTGTGGCGCTGAAGTTGCCTGTGAATGTGGAGTTGGTGGCATGTGAAACCCGCATGTGGAGCATTCGTTTGTGTGGGATGCTCTACCAGGTTCATTCCTAGATAATGCACTCAAAGGGCACTAAGCATAGAGTGTGAAAACTGAGTTTCCTTGAGAGCTGCTTGGAAGCCTGATGGTGTGTGAAGTTAGTGAGCCAAATGGAGTTGTTCTCCCACAAGAACCACTCGGCTGATCCTTCTTCAATATGCCCTTCACCAACATGCAGTGTTTCCTTGATTGAATTAGCTCTCACACCAATATTTGCGTCTAGAGCCTTTGCATTGAGGGCTATCTGAAAATGACTGTGGCGCTGAAGTTGCCTGTGAATGTGGAGTTGGTGGCATGTGGAACCCGCATGTGGAGCATTCGTTTGTGTGGGATGCTCTACCAGGTTCATTCCTAGATAATGCACTCAAAGGGCACTAAACATAGAGTGTGAAAACTGAGTTTCCTTGAGAGCTGCTTGGAAGCCTGATGGTGTGTGAAGTTAGTGAGCCAAATGGAGTTGTTCTCCCACAAGAACCACTCGGCTGATCCTTCTTCAATATGCCCTTCACCAACATGCAGTGTTTCCTTGATTGAATTAGCTCTCACACCAATATTTGCGTCTAGAGCCTTTGCATTGAGGGCTATCTGCAAATGGATGTGGCGCTGAAATTCCTGTGAATGTGGAGTTGGTGGCATGTGAAACCCGCATGTGGAGCATTCGTTTGTGTGGGATGCTGACCAAGCTTCATTTCAGTCCTAGGCACACAAAGGGCACTAAGCATAGAGTGTGAAAACTGAGTTTCCTTGAGAGCTGCTTGGAAGCCTGATGGTGTGTGAAGTTAGTGAGCCAAATGGAGTTGTTCTCCCACAAGAACCACTCGGCTGATCCTTCTTCAATATGCCCTTCACCAACATGCAGTGTTTCCTTGATTGAATTAGCTCTCACACCAATATTTGTGTCTAGAGCCTTTGCATTGAGGGCTATCTGAAAACGGCTGTGGCGCTGATGTTGCCTGTGAATGTGGAGTTGGTGGCATGTGAAACCCGCATGTGGAGCATTCGTTTGTGTGGGATGCTGACCAAGCTTCATTTCAGTCCTAGGCACACAAAGGGCACTAAGCATAGAGTGTGAAACCTGAGTTTCCTTGAGAGCTGCTTGGAAGCCTGATGGTGTGTGAAGTTAGTGAGCCAAATGGAGTTGTTCTCCCACAAGAACCACTCGGCTGATCCTTCTTCAATATGCCCTTCACCCACATGCAGTGTTTCCTTGATTGAATTAGCTCTCACACCAATATTTGCGTCTAGAGCCTTTGCATTGAGGGCTATCTGCAAACGGCTGTGGCGCTGAAGTTGCCTGTGAATGTGGAGTTGGTGGCATGTGAAATCCGCATGTGGAGCATTCGTTTGTGTGGGATGCTCTACCAGGTTCATTCCTAGATAATGCACTCAAAGGGCACTAAGCATATAGTGTGAAAACTGAGTTTCCTTGAGAGCTGCTTGGAAGCCTGATGGTGTGTGAAGTTAGTGAGCCAAATGGAGTTGTTCTCCCACAAGAACCACTCGGCTGATCCTTCTTCAATATGCCCTTCACCAACATGCAGTGTTTCCTTGATTGAATTAGCTCTCACACCAATATTTGCGTCTAGAGCCTTTGCATTGAGGGCTATCTGAAAACGGCTGTGGCGCTGAAGTTGCCTGTGAATGTGGAGTTGGTGGCATGTGAAACCCGCATGTGGAGCATTCGTTTGTGTGGGATGCTCTACCAGGTTCATTCCTAGATAATGCACTCAAAGGGCACTCAGCATAGAGTGTGAAAACTGAGTTTCCTTGAGAGCTGCTTGGATGCCTGATGGTGTGTGAAGTTAGTGAGCCAAATGGAGTTGTTCTCCCACAAGAACCACTCGGCTGATCCTTCTTCAATATGCCCTTCACCAACATGCAGTGTTTCCTTGATTGAATTAGCTCTCACACCAATATTTGCGTCTAGAGCCTTTGCATTGAGGGCTATCTGAAAACGGCTGTGGCGCTGAAGTTGCCTGTGAATGTGGAGTTGGTGGCATGTGAAACCCGCATGTGGAGCATTCGTTTGTGTGGGATGCTCTACCAGGTTCATTCCTAGATAATGCACTCAAAGGGCACTAAGCATAGAGTGTGAAAACTGAGTTTCCTTGAGAGCTGCTTGGAAGCCTGATGGTGTGTGAAGTTAGTGAGCCAAATGGAGTTGTTCTCCCACAAGAACCACTCGGCTGATCCTTCTTCAATATGCCCTTCACCAACATGCAGTGTTTCCTTGATTGAATTAGCTCTCACACCAATATTTGCGTCTAGAGCCTTTGCATTGAGGGCTATCTGAAAACGGCTGTGGCGCTGAAGTTGCCTGTGAATGTGGAGTTGGTGGCATGTGAAACCCGCATGTGGAGCATTCGTTTGTGTGGGATGCTCTACCAGGTTCATTCCTAGATAATGCACTCAAAGGGCACTAAGCATAGAGTGTGAAAACTGAGTTTCCTTGAGAGCTGCTTGGAAGCCTGATGGTGTGTGAAGTTAGTGAGCCAAATGGAGTTGTTCTCCCACAAGAACCACTCGGCTGATCCTTCTTCAATATGCCCTTCACCAACATGCAGTGTTTCCTTGATTGAATTAGCTCTCACACCAATATTTGCATCTAGAGCCTTTGCATTGAGGGCTATCTGAAAACGGCTGTGGCGCTGAAGTTGCCTGTGAATGTGGAGTTGGTGGCATGTGAAACCCGCATGTGGAGCATTCGTTTGTGTGGGATGCTCTACCAGGTTCATTCCTAGATAATGCACTCAAAGGGCACTAAACATAGAGTGTGAAAACTGAGTTTCCTTGAGAGCTGCTTGGAAGCCTGATGGTGTGTGAAGTTAGTGAGCCAAATGGAGTTGTTCTCCCACAAGAACCACTCGGCTGATCCTTCTTCAATATGCCCTTCACCAACATGCAGTGTTTACTTGATTGAATTAGCTCTCACACCAATATTTGCGTCTAGAGCCTTTGCATTGAGGGCTATCTGAAAACGGCTGTGGCGCTGATGTTGCCTGTGAATGTGGAGTTGGTGGCATGTGAAACCCGCATGTGGAGCATTCGTTTGTGTGGGATGCTGACCAAGTTTCATTCCAGTCCTAGGCACACAAAGGGCACTAAGCATAGAGTGTGAAAACTGAGTTTCCTTGAGAGCTGCTTGGAAGCCTGATGGTGTGTGAAGTTAGTGAGCCAAATGGAGTTGTTCTCCCACAAGAACCACTCGGCTGATCCTTCTTCAATATGCCCTTCACCAACATGCAGTGTTTCCTTGATTGAATTAGCTCTCACACCAATATTTGCGTCTAGAGCCTTTGCTTTGAGGGCTATCTGCAAACGGCTGTGGCGCTGATGTTGATGTGAATGTGGAGTTGGTGGCATGTGAAACCCGCATGTGGAGCATTCGTTTGTGTGAAATGCTCTACCAGGTTCATTCCTAGATAATGCACTCAAAGGGCACTAAGCATAGAGTGTGAAAACTGAGTTTCCTTGAGAGCTGCTTGGAAGCCTGATGGTGTGTGAAGTTAGTGAGACAAATGGAGTTGTTCTCCCACAAGAACCACTCAGCTGATTCTTCTTCAATATGCGCTTCACCAACATGCAGTGTTTCCTTGATTGAATTAGCTCTCACACCAATATTTGCGTCTAGAGCCTTTGCATTGAGGGCTATCTGAAAACGGCTGTGGCGCTGAAGTTGCCTGTGAATGTGGAGTTGGTGGCATGTGAAACCCGCATGTGGAGCATTCGTTTGTGTGGGATGCTCTACCAGGTTCATTCCTAGATAATGCACTCAAAGGGCACTAAGCATAGAGTGTGAAAACTGAGTTTCCTTGAGAGCTGCTTGGAAGCCTGATGGTGTGTGAAGTTAGTGAGCCAAATGGAGTTGTTCTCCCACAAGAACCACTCGGCTGATCCTTCTTCAATATGCCCTTCACCAACATGCAGTGTTTCCTTGATTGAATTAGCTCTCACACCAATATTTGCGTCTAGAGCCTTTGCATTGAGGGCTATCTGAAAATGACTGTGGCGCTGAAGTTGCCTGTGAATGTGGAGTTGGTGGCATGTGGAACCCGCATGTGGAGCATTCGTTTGTGTGGGATGCTCTACCAGGTTCATTCCTAGATAATGCACTCAAAGGGCACTAAACATAGAGTGTGAAAACTGAGTTTCCTTGAGAGCTGCTTGGAAGCCTGATGGTGTGTGAAGTTAGTGAGCCAAATGGAGTTGTTCTCCCACAAGAACCACTCGGCTGATCCTTCTTCAATATGCCCTTCACCAACATGCAGTGTTTCCTTGATTGAATTAGCTCTCACACCAATATTTGCGTCTAGAGCCTTTGCATTGAGGGCTATCTGCAAACGGCTGTGGCGCTGAAGTTCCTGTGAATGTGGAGTTGGTGGCATGTGAAACCCGCATGTGGAGCATTCGTTTGTGTGGGATGCTCTACCAAGCTTCATTTCAGTCCTAGGCACACAAAGGGCACTAAGCATAGAGTGTGAAAACTGAGTTTCCTTGAGAGCTGCTTGGAAGCCTGATGGTGTGTGAAGTTAGTGAGCCAAATGGAGTTGTTCTCCCACAAGAACCACTCGGCTGATCCTTCTTCAATATGCCCTTCACCAACATGCAGTGTTTCCTTGATTGAATTAGCTCTCACACCAATATTTGCGTCTAGAGCCTTTGCATTGAGGGCTATCTGCAAACGGCTGTGGCGCTGATGTTGCCTGTGAATGTGGAGTTGGTGGCATGTGAAACCCGCATGTGGAGCATTCGTTTGTGTGAAATGCTCTACCAGGTTCATTCCTAGATAATGCACTCAAAGGGCACTAAGCATAGAGTGTGAAAACTGAGTTTCCTTGAGAGCTGCTTGGAAGCCTGATGGTGTGTGAAGTTAGTGAGACAAATGGAGTTGTTCTCCCACAAGAACCACTCAGCTGATTCTTCTTCAATATGCGCTTCACCAACATGCAGTGTTTCCTTGATTGAATTAGCTCTCACACCAATATTTGCGTCTAGAGCCTTTGCATTGAGGGCTATCTGAAAACGGCTGTGGCGCTGAAGTTGCCTGTGAATGTGGAGTTGGTGGCATGTGAAACCCGCATGTGGAGCATTCGTTTGTGTGGGATGCTCTACCAGGTTCATTCCTAGATAATGCACTCAAAGGGCACTAAGCATAGAGTGTGAAAACTGAGTTTCCTTGAGAGCTGCTTGGAAGCCTGATGGTGTGTGAAGTTAGTGAGCCAAATGGAGTTGTTCTCCCACAAGAACCACTCGGCTGATCCTTCTTCAATATGCCCTTCACCAACATGCAGTGTTTCCTTGATTGAATTAGCTCTCACACCAATATTTGCGTCTAGAGCCTTTGCATTGAGGGCTATCTGCAAACGGCTGTGGCGCTGAAGTTCCTGTGAATGTGGAGTTGGTGGCATGTGAAACCCGCATGTGGAGCATTCGTTTGTGTGGGATGCTGACCAAGCTTCATTTCAGTCCTAGGCACACAAAGGGCACTAAGCATAGAGTGTGAAAACTGAGTTTCCTTGAGAGCTGCTTGGAAGCCTGATGGTGTGTGAAGTTAGTGAGCCAAATGGAGTTGTTCTCCCACAAGAACCACTCGGCTGATCCTTCTTCAATATGCCCTTCACCAACATGCAGTGTTTCCTTGATTGAATTAGCTCTCACACCAATATTTGCGTCTAGAGCCTTTGCATTGAGGGCTATCTGAAAACGGATGTGGCGCTGATGTTGCCTGTGAATGTGGAGTTGGTGGCATGTGAAACCCGCATGTGGAGCATTCGTTTGTGTGGGATGCTGACCAAGCTTCATTTCAGTCCTAGGCACACAAAGGGCACTAAGCATAGAGTGTGAAACCTGAGTTTCCTTGAGAGCTGCTTGGAAGCCTGATGGTGTGTGAAGTTAGTGAGCCAAATGGAGTTGTTCTCCCACAAGAACCACTCGGCTGATCCTTCTTCAATATGCCCTTCACCAACATGCAGTGTTTCCTTGATTGAATTAGCTCTCACACCAATATTTGCGTCTAGAGCCTTTGCATTGAGGGCTATCTGAAAACGGCTGTGGCGCTGAAGTTGCCTGTGAATGTGGAGTTGGTGGCATGTGAAATCCGCATGTGGAGCATTCGTTTGTGTGGGATGCTCTACCAGGTTCATTCCTAGATAATGCACTCAAAGGGCACTAAGCATAGAGTGTGAAAACTGAGTTTCCTTGAGAGCTGCTTGGAAGCCTGATGGTGTGTGAAGTTAGTGAGCCAAATGGAGTTGTTCTCCCACAAGAACCACTCGGCTGATCCTTCTTCAATATGCCCTTCACCAACATGCAGTGTTTCCTTGATTGAATTAGCTCTCACACCAATATTTGCGTCTAGAGCCTTTGCATTGAGGGCTATCTGAAAACGGCTGTGGCGCTGAAGTTGCCTGTGAATGTGGAGTTGGTGGCATGTGAAACCCGCATGTGGAGCATTCGTTTGTGTGGGATGCTCTACCAGGTTCATTCCTAGATAATGCACTCAAAGGGCACTAAGCATAGAGTGTGAAAACTGAGTTTCCTTGAGAGCTGCTTGGATGCCTGATGGTGTCTGAAGTTAGTGAGCCAAATGGAGTTGTTCTCCCACAAGAACCACTCGGCTGATCCTTCTTCAATATGCCCTTCACCAACATGCAGTGTTTCCTTGATTGAATTAGCTCTCACACCAATATTTGCGTCTAGAGCCTTTGCATTGAGGGCTATCTGAAAACGGCTGTGGCGCTGAAGTTGCCTGTGAATGTGGAGTTGGTGGCATGTGAAACCCGCATGTGGAGCATTCGTTTGTGTGGGATGCTCTACCAGGTTCATTCCTAGATAATGCACTCAAAGGGCACTAAGCATAGAGTGTGAAAACTGAGTTTCCTTGAGAGCTGCTTGGAAGCCTGATGGTGTGTGAAGTTAGTGAGCCAAATGGAGTTGTTCTCCCACAAGAACCACTCGGCTGATCCTTCTTCAATATGCCCTTCACCAACATGCAGTGTTTCCTTGATTGAATTAGCTCTCACACCAATATTTGCGTCTAGAGCCTTTGCATTGAGGGCTATCTGCAAACGGCTGTGGCGCTGAAGTTCCTGTGAATGTGGAGTTGGTGGCATGTGAAACCCGCATGTGGAGCATTCGTTTGTGTGAAATGCTCTACCAGGTTCATTCCTAGATAATGCACTCAAAGGGCACTAAGCATAGAGTGTGAAAACTGAGTTTCCTTGAGAGCTGCTTGGAAGCCTGATGGTGTGTGAAGTTAGTGAGACAAATGGAGTTGTTCTCCCACAAGAACCACTCAGCTGATTCTTCTTCAATATGCGCTTCACCAACATGCAGTGTTTCCTTGATTGAATTAGCTCTCACACCAATATTTGCGTCTAGAGCCTTTGCATTGAGGGCTATCTGAAAACGGCTGTGGCGCTGAAGTTGCCTGTGAATGTGGAGTTGGTGGCATGTGAAACCCGCATGTGGAGCATTCGTTTGTGTGGGATGCTCTACCAGGTTCATTCCTAGATAATGCACTCAAAGGGCACTAAGCATAGAGTGTGAAAACTGAGTTTCCTTGAGAGCTGCTTGGAAGCCTGATGGTGTGTGAAGTTAGTGAGCCAAATGGAGTTGTTCTCCCACAAGAACCACTCGGCTGATCCTTCTTCAATATGCCCTTCACCAACATGCAGTGTTTCCTTGATTGAATTAGCTCTCACACCAATATTTGCGTCTAGAGCCTTTGCATTGAGGGCTATCTGAAAATGACTGTGGCGCTGAAGTTGCCTGTGAATGTGGAGTTGGTGGCATGTGGAACCCGCATGTGGAGCATTCGTTTGTGTGGGATGCTCTACCAGGTTCATTCCTAGATAATGCACTCAAAGGGCACTAAACATAGAGTGTGAAAACTGAGTTTCCTTGAGAGCTGCTTGGAAGCCTGATGGTGTGTGAAGTTAGTGAGCCAAATGGAGTTGTTCTCCCACAAGAACCACTCGGCTGATCCTTCTTCAATATGCCCTTCACCAACATGCAGTGTTTCCTTGATTGAATTAGCTCTCACACCAATATTTGCGTCTAGAGCCTTTGCATTGAGGGCTATCTGCAAACGGCTGTGGCGCTGAAATTCCTGTGAATGTGGAGTTGGTGGCATGTGAAACCCGCATGTGGAGCATTCGTTTGTGTGGGATGCTCTACCAAGCTTCATTTCAGTCCTAGGCACACAAAGGGCACTAAGCATAGAGTGTGAAAACTGAGTTTCCTTGAGAGCTGCTTGGAAGCCTGATGGTGTGTGAAGTTAGTGAGCCAAATGGAGTTGTTCTCCCACAAGAACCACTCGGCTGATCCTTCTTCAATATGCCCTTCACCAACATGCAGTGTTTCCTTGATTGAATTAGCTCTCACACCAATATTTGCGTCTAGAGCCTTTGCATTGAGGGCTATCTGCAAACGGCTGTGGCGCTGATGTTGCCTGTGAATGTGGAGTTGGTGGCATGTGAAACCCGCATGTGGAGCATTCGTTTGTGTGAAATGCTCTACCAGGTTCATTCCTAGATAATGCACTCAAAGGGCACTAAGCATAGAGTGTGAAAACTGAGTTTCCTTGAGAGCTGCTTGGAAGCCTGATGGTGTGTGAAGTTAGTGAGACAAATGGAGTTGTTCTCCCACAAGAACCACTCAGCTGATTCTTCTTCAATATGCGCTTCACCAACATGCAGTGTTTCCTTGATTGAATTAGCTCTCACACCAATATTTGCGTCTAGAGCCTTTGCATTGAGGGCTATCTGAAAACGGCTGTGGCGCTGAAGTTGCCTGTGAATGTGGAGTTGGTGGCATGTGAAACCCGCATGTGGAGCATTCGTTTGTGTGGGATGCTCTACCAGGTTCATTCCTAGATAATGCACTCAAAGGGCACTAAGCATAGAGTGTGAAAACTGAGTTTCCTTGAGAGCTGCTTGGAAGCCTGATGGTGTGTGAAGTTAGTGAGCCAAATGGAGTTGTTCTCCCACAAGAACCACTCGGCTGATCCTTCTTCAATATGCCCTTCACCAACATGCAGTGTTTCCTTGATTGAATTAGCTCTCACACCAATATTTGCGTCTAGAGCCTTTGCATTGAGGGCTATCTGCAAACGGCTGTGGCGCTGAAGTTCCTGTGAATGTGGAGTTGGTGGCATGTTAAACCCGCATGTGGAGCATTCGTTTGTGTGGGATGCTGACCAAGCTTCATTTCAGTCCTAGGCACACAAAGGGCACTAAGCATAGAGTGTGAAACCTGAGTTTCCTTGAGAGCTGCTTGGAAGCCTGATGGTGTGTGAAGTTAGTGAGCCAAATGGAGTTGTTCTCCCACAAGAACCACTCGGCTGATCCTTCTTCAATATGCCCTTCACCAACATGCAGTGTTTCCTTGATTGAATTAGCTCTCACACCAATATTTGCGTCTAGAGCCTTTGCATTGAGGGCTATCTGCAAACGGCTGTGGCGCTGAAGTTGCCTGTGAATGTGGAGTTGGTGGCATGTGAAATCCGCATGTGGAGCATTCGTTTGTGTGGGATGCTCTACCAGGTTCATTCCTAGATAATGCACTCAAAGGGCACTAAGCATATAGTGTGAAAACTGAGTTTCCTTGAGAGCTGCTTGGAAGCCTGATGGTGTGTGAAGTTAGTGAGCCAAATGGAGTTGTTCTCCCACAAGAACCACTCGGCTGATCCTTCTTCAATATGCCCTTCACCAACATGCAGTGTTTCCTTGATTGAATTAGCTCTCACACCAATATTTGCGTCTAGAGCCTTTGCATTGAGGGCTATCTGAAAACGGCTGTGGCGCTGAAGTTGCCTGTGAATGTGGAGTTGGTGGCATGTGAAACCCGCATGTGGAGCATTCGTTTGTGTGGGATGCTCTACCAGGTTCATTCCTAGATAATGCACTCAAAGGGCACTCAGCATAGAGTGTGAAAACTGAGTTTCCTTGAGAGCTGCTTGGATGCCTGATGGTGTCTGAAGTTCGTGAGCCAAATGGAGTTGTTCTCCCACAAGAACCACTCGGCTGATCCTTCTTCAATATGCCCTTCACCAACATGCAGTGTTTTCCTTGATTGAATTAGCTCTCACACCAATATTTGCGTCTAGAGCCTTTGCATTGAGGGCTATCTGAAAACGGCTGTGGCGCTGAAGTTGCCTGTGAATGTGGAGTTGGTGGCATGTGAAACCCGCATGTGGAGCATTCGTTTGTGTGGGATGCTCTACCAGGTTCATTCCTAGATAATGCACTCAAAGGGCACTAAGCATAGAGTGTGAAAACTGAGTTTCCTTGAGAGCTGCTTGGAAGCCTGATGGTGTGTGAAGTTAGTGAGCCAAATGGAGTTGTTCTCCCACAAGAACCACTCGGCTGATCCTTCTTCAATATGCCCTTCACCAACATGCAGTGTTTCCTTGATTGAATTAGCTCTCACACCAATATTTGCGTCTAGAGCCTTTGCATTGAGGGCTATCTGAAAACGGCTGTGGCGCTGAAGTTGCCTGTGAATGTGGAGTTGGTGGCATGTGAAACCCGCATGTGGAGCATTCGTTTGTGTGGGATGCTCTACCAGGTTCATTCCTAGATAATGCACTCAAAGGGCACTCAGCATAGAGTGTGAAAACTGAGTTTCCTTGAGAGCTGCTTGGAAGCCTGATGGTGTGTGAAGTTAGTGAGCCAAATGGAGTTGTTCTCCCACAAGAACCACTCGGCTGATCCTTCTTCAATATGCCCTTCACCAACATGCAGTGTTTCCTTGATTGAATTAGCTCTCACACCAATATTTGCGTCTAGAGCCTTTGCATTGAGGGCTATCTGAAAACGGCTGTGGCGCTGAAGTTGCCTGTGAATGTGGAGTTGGTGGCATGTGAAACCCGCATGTGGAGCATTCGTTTGTGTGGGATGCTCTACCAGGTTCATTCCTAGATAATGCACTCAAAGGGCACTAAGCATAGAGTGTGAAAACTGAGTTTCCTTGAGAGCTGCTTGGAAGCCTGATGGTGTGTGAAGTTAGTGAGCCAAATGGAGTTGTTCTCCCCCAAGAACCACTCGGCTGATCCTTCTTCAATATGCCCTTCACCAACATGCAGTGTTTCCTTGATTGAATTAGCTCTCACACCAATATTTGCGTCTAGAGCCTTTGCATTGAGGGCTATCTGAAAACGGCTGTGGCGCTGAAGTTGCCTGTGAATGTGGAGTTGGTGGCATGTGAAACCCGCATGTGGAGCATTCGTTTGTGTGGGATGCTCTACCAGGTTCATTCCTAGATAATGCACTCAAAGGGCACTAAGCATAGAGTGTGAAAACTGAGTTTCCTTGAGAGCTGCTTGGAAGCCTGATGGTGTGTGAAGTTAGTGAGCCAAATGGAGTTGTTCTCCCACAAGAACCACTCGGCTGATCCTTCTTCAATATGCCCTTCACCAACATGCAGTGTTTCCTTGATTGAATTAGCTCTCACACCAATATTTGCGTCTAGAGCCTTTGCATTGAGGGCTATCTGAAAACGGCTGTGGCGCTGAAGTTGCCTGTGAATGTGGAGTTGGTGGCATGTGAAACCCGCATGTGGAGCATTCGTTTGTGTGGGATGCTCTACCAGGTTCATTCCTAGATAATGCACTCAAAGGGCACTAAACATAGAGTGTGAAAACTGAGTTTCCTTGAGAGCTGCTTGGAAGCCTGATGGTGTGTGAAGTTAGTGAGCCAAATGGAGTTGTTCTCCCACAAGAACCACTCGGCTGATCCTTCTTCAATATGCCCTTCACCAACATGCAGTGTTTCCTTGATTGAATTAGCTCTCACACCAATATTTGCGTCTAGAGCCTTTGCATTGAGGGCTATCTGCAAACGGCTGTGGCGCTGAAGTTGCCTGTGAATGTGGAGTTGGTGGCATGTGAAACCCGCATGTGGAGCATTCGTTTGTGTGAAATGCTCTACCAGGTTCATTCCTAGATAATGCACTCAAAGGGCACTAAGCATAGAGTGTGAAAACTGAGTTTCCTTGAGAGCTGCTTGGAAGCCTGATGGTGTGTGAAGTTAGTGAGCCAAATGGAGTTGTTCTCCCACAAGAACCACTCGGCTGATTCTTCTTCAATATGCCCTTCACCAACATGCAGTGTTTCCTTGATTGAATTAGCTCTCACACCAATATTTGCGTCTAGAGCCTTTGCATTGAGGGCTATCTGAAAATGACTGTGGCGCTGAAGTTGCCTGTGAATGTGGAGTTGGTGGCATGTGGAACCCGCATGTGGAGCATTCGTTTGTGTGGGATGCTCTACCAGGTTCATTCCTAGATAATGCACTCAAAGGGCACTAAACATAGAGTGTGAAAACTGAGTTTCCTTGAGAGCTGCTTGGAAGCCTGATGGTGTGTGAAGTTAGTGAGCCAAATGGAGTTGTTCTCCCACAAGAACCACTCGGCTGATCCTTCTTCAATATGCCCTTCACCAACATGCAGTGTTTCCTTGATTGAATTAGCTCTCACACCAATATTTGCGTCTAGAGCCTTTGCATTGAGGGCTATCTGCAAACGGATGTGGCGCTGAAGTTCCTGTGAATGTGGAGTTGGTGGCATGTGAAACCCGCATGTGGAGCATTCGTTTGTGTGGGATGCTGACCAAGCTTCATTTCAGTCCTAGGCACACAAAGGGCACTAAGCATAGAGTGTGAAAACTGAGTTTCCTTGAGAGCTGCTTGGAAGCCTGATGGTGTGTGAAGTTAGTGAGCCAAATGGAGTTGTTCTCCCACAAGAACCACTCGGCTGATCCTTCTTCAATACGCCCTTCACCAACATGCAGTGTTTCCTTGATTGAATTAGCTCTCACACCAATATTTGTGTCTAGAGCCTTTGCATTGAGGGCTATCTGAAAACGGCTGTGGCGCTGATGTTGCCTGTGAATGTGGAGTTGGTGGCATGTGAAACCCGCATGTGGAGCATTCGTTTGTGTGGGATGCTGACCAAGCTTCATTTCAGTCCTAGGCACACAAAGGGCACTAAGCATAGAGTGTGAAACCTGAGTTTCCTTGAGAGCTGCTTGGAAGCCTGATGGTGTGTGAAGTTAGTGAGCCAAATGGAGTTGTTCTCCCACAAGAACCACTCGGCTGATCCTTCTTCAATATGCCCTTCACCAACATGCAGTGTTTCCTTGATTGAATTAGCTCTCACACCAATATTTGCGTCTAGAGCCTTTGCATTGAGGGCTATCTGAAAACGGCTGTGGCGCTGAAGTTGCCTGTGAATGTGGAGTTGGTGGCATGTGAAATCCGCATGTGGAGCATTCGTTTGTGTGGGATGCTCTACCAGGTTCATTCCTAGATAATGCACTCAAAGGGCACTAAGCATATAGTGTGAAAACTGAGTTTCCTTGAGAGCTGCTTGGAAGCCTGATGGTGTGTGAAGTTAGTGAGCCAAATGGAGTTGTTCTCCCACAAGAACCACTCGGCTGATCCTTCTTCAATATGCCCTTCACCAACATGCAGTGTTTCCTTGATTGAATTAGCTCTCACACCAATATTTGCGTCTAGAGCCTTTGCATTGAGGGCTATCTGAAAACGGCTGTGGCGCTGAAGTTGCCTGTGAATGTGGAGTTGGTGGCATGTGAAACCCGCATGTGGAGCATTCGTTTGTGTGGGATGCTCTACCAGGTTCATTCCTAGATAATGCACTCAAAGGGCACTCAGCATAGAGTGTGAAAACTGAGTTTCCTTGAGAGCTGCTTGGATGCCTGATGGTGTCTGAAGTTAGTGAGCCAAATGGAGTTGTTCTCCCCCAAGAACCACTCGGCTGATCCTTCTTCAATATGCCCTTCACCAACATGCAGTGTTTCCTTGATTGAATTAGCTCTCACACCAATATTTGCGTCTAGAGCCTTTGCATTGAGGGCTATCTGAAAACGGCTGTGGCGCTGAAGTTGCCTGTGAATGTGGAGTTGGTGGCATGTGAAACCCGCATGTGGAGCATTCGTTTGTGTGGGATGCTCTACCAGGTTCATTCCTAGATAATGCACTCAAAGGGCACTAAGCATAGAGTGTGAAAACTGAGTTTCCTTGAGAGCTGCTTGGAAGCCTGATGGTGTGTGAAGTTAGTGAGCCAAATGGAGTTGTTCTCCCACAAGAACCACTCGGCTGATCCTTCTTCAATATGCCCTTCACCAACATGCAGTGTTTCCTTGATTGAATTAGCTCTCACACCAATATTTGCGTCTAGAGCCTTTGCATTGAGGGCTATCTGAAAACGGCTGTGGCGCTGAAGTTGCCTGTGAATGTGGAGTTGGTGGCATGTGAAACCCGCATGTGGAGCATTCGTTTGTGTGGGATGCTCTACCAGGTTCATTCCTAGATAATGCACTCAAAGGGCACTAAACATAGAGTGTGAAAACTGAGTTTCCTTGAGAGCTGCTTGGAAGCCTGATGGTGTGTGAAGTTAGTGAGCCAAATGGAGTTGTTCTCCCACAAGAACCACTCGGCTGATCCTTCTTCAATATGCCCTTCACCAACATGCAGTGTTTCCTTGATTGAATTAGCTCTCACACCAATATTTGCGTCTAGAGCCTTTGCATTGAGGGCTATCTGAAAACGGCTGTGGCGCTGATGTTGCCTGTGAATGTGGAGTTGGTGGCATGTGAAACCCGCATGTGGAGCATTCGTTTGTGTGGGATGCTGACCAAGCTTCATTTCAGTCCTAGGCACACAAAGGGCACTAAGCATAGAGTGTGAAAACTGAGTTTCCTTGAGAGCTGCTTGGGAGCCTGATGGTGTGTGAAGTTAGTGAGCCAAATGGAGTTGTTCTCCCACAAGAACCACTCGGCTGATCCTTCTTCAATATGCGCTTCACCAACATGCAGTGTTTCCTTGATTGAATTAGCTCTCACACCAATATTTGCGTCTAGAGCCTTTGCATTGAGGGCTATCTGAAAACGGCTGTGGCGCTGAAGTTGCCTGTGAATGTGGAGTTGGTGGCATGTGAAACCCGCATGTGGAGCATTCGTTTGTGTGGGATGCTCTACCAGGTTCATTTCAGTCCTAGCCATGCAAAGGGCACTAAGCATAGAGTGTGAAAACTGAGTTTCCTTGAGAGCTGCTTGGAAGCCTGATGGTGTGTGAAGTTAGTGAGCCAAATGGAGTTGTTCTCCCACAAGAACCACTCGGCTGATCCTTCTTCAATATGCCCTTCACCAACATGCAGTGTTTCCTTGATTGAATTAGCTCTCACACCAATATTTGCGTCTAGAGCCTTTGCATTGAGGGCTATCTGAAAACGGCTGTGGCGCTGAAGTTGCCTGAGAATGTGGAGTTGGTGGCATGTGAAACCCGCATGTGGAGCATTCGTTTGTGTGGGATGCTGACCAAGCTTCATTTCAGTCCTAGGCACACATAGAGCACTAAGCATAGAGTGTGAAAACTGAGTTTCCTTGAGAGCTGCTTGGAAGCCTGATGGTGTGTGAAGTTAGTGAGCCAAATGCAGTTGTTCTCCCACAAGAACCACTCGGCTGATCCTTCTTCAATATGCGCTTCACCAACATGCAGTGTTTCCTTGATTGAATTAGCTCTCACACCAATATTTGCGTCTAGAGCCTTTGCATTGAGGGCTATCTGAAAACGGCTGTGGCGCTGAAGTTGCCTGTGAATGTGGAGTTGGTGGCATGTGAAACCCGCATGTGGAGCATTCGTTTGTGTGGGATGCTCTACCAGGTTCATTCCTAGATAATGCACTCAAAGGGCACTAAGCATAGAGTGTGAAAACTGAGTTTCCTTGAGAGCTGCTTGGAAGCCTGATGGTGTGTGAAGTTAGTGAGCCAAATGGAGTTGTTCTCCCCCAAGAACCACTCGGCTGATCCTTCTTCAATATGCCCTTCACCAACATGCAGTGTTTCCTTGATTGAATTAGCTCTCACACCAATATTTGCGTCTAGAGCCTTTGCATTGAGGGCTATCTGAAAACGGCTGTGGCGCTGAAGTTGCCTGTGAATGTGGAGTTGGTGGCATGTGAAACCCGCATGTGGAGCATTCGTTTGTGTGGGATGCTCTACCAGGTTCATTCCTAGATAATGCACTCAAAGGGCACTAAACATAGAGTGTGAAAACTGAGTTTCCTTCAGAGCTGCTTGGAAGCCTGATGGTGTGTGAAGTTAGTGAGCCAAATGTAGTTGTTCTCCCACAAGAACCACTCGGCTGATTCTTCTTCAATATGCCCTTCACCAACATGCAGTGTTTCCTTGATTGAATTAGCTCTCACACCAATATTTGCGTCTAGAGCCTTTGCATTGAGGGCTATCTGAAAACGGCTGTGGCGCTGAAGTTGCCTGTGAATGTGGAGTTGGTGGCATGTGAAACCCGCATGTGGAGCATTCGTTTGTGTGGGATGCTCTACCAGGTTCATTCCTAGATAATGCACTCAAAGGGCACTAAACATAGAGTGTGAAAACTGAGTTTCCTTGAGAGCTGCTTGGAAGCCTGATGGTGTGTGAGGTTAGTGAACCAAATGGAGTTGTTCTCCCACAAGAACCACTCGGCTGATCCTTCTTCAATATGCCCTTCACCAACATGCAGTGTTTCCTTGATTGAATTAGCTCTCACACCAATATTTGCGTCTAGAGCCTTTGCATTGAGGGCTATCTGAAAACGGCTGTGGCGCTGAAGTTGCCTGTGAATGTGGAGTTGGTGGCATGTGAAACCCGCATGTGGAGCATTCGTTTGTGTGGCATGCTGACCAAGCTTCATTTCAGTCCTAGGCACACATAGAGCACTAAGCATAGAGTGTGAAAACTGAGTTTCCTTGAGAGCTGCTTGGAAGCTTGATGGTGTGTGAAGTTAGTGAGCCAAATGGAGTTGTTCTCCCACAAGAACCACTCGGCTGAT
Source organism: Ochotona princeps (assembly GCF_030435755.1). Lineage (NCBI taxonomy): Eukaryota > Metazoa > Chordata > Mammalia > Lagomorpha > Ochotonidae > Ochotona > Ochotona princeps. Next base: position 29,317 of record NW_026700287.1, on the reverse strand, counting down.
CCTTCTTCAATATGCCCTTCACCAACATGCAGTGTTTCCTTGATTGAATTAGCTCTCACACCAATATTTGCGTCTAGAGCCTTTGCATTGAGGGCTATCTGAAAACGGCTGTGGCGCTGAAGTTGCCTGTGAATGTGGAGTTGGTGGCATGTGAAACCCGCATGTGGAGCATTCGTTTGTGTGGGATGTTGACCAAGCTTCATTTCAGTCCTAGGCACACACAGAGCACTAAGCATAGAGTGTGAAAACTGAGTTTCCTTGAGAGCTGCTTGGAAGCCTGATGGTGTGTGAAGTTAGTGAGCCAAATGGAGTTGTTCTCCACAAGAACCACTCGGCTGATCCTTCTTCAATATGCCCTTCACCAACATGCAGTGTTTCCTTGACTGAATTAGCTCTCACACCAATATTTGCGTCTAGAGCCTTTGCATTGAGGGCTATCTGAAAACGGCTGTGGCGCTGAAGTTGCCTGTGAATGTGGAGTTGGTGGCATGTGAAACCCGCATGTGGAGCATTCGTTTGTGTGGGATGCTCTACCAGGTTCATTCCTAGATAATGCACTCAAAGGGCACTAAACATAGAGTGTGAAAACTGAGTTTCCTTGAGAGCTGCTTGGAAGCCTGATGGTGTGTGAAGTTAGTGAGCCAAATGGAGTTGTTCTCCCACAAGAACTACTCGGCTGATCCTTCTTCAATATGCCCTTCACCAACATGCAGTGTTTCCTTGATTGAATTAGCTCTCACACCAATATTTGCGTCTAGAGCCTTTGCATTGAGGGCTATCTGAAAACGGCTGTGGCGCTGATGTTGCCTGTCAATGTGGAGTTGGTGGCATGTGAAACCCGCATGTGGAGCATTCGTTTGTGTGAAATGCTCTACCAGGTTCATTCCTAGATAATGCACTCAAAGGGCACTAAGCATAGAGTGTGAAAACTGAGTTTCCTTGAGAGCTGCTTGGAAGCCTGATGGTGTGTGAAGTTAGTGAGCCAAATGGAGTTGTTCTCCCACAAGAACCACTCGGCTGATTCTTCTTCAATATGCGCTTCACCAACATGCAGTGTTTCCTTGATTGAATTAGCTCTCACACCAATATTTGCGTCTAGAGCCTTTGCATTGAGGGCTATCTGAAAACGGCTGTGGCGCTGAAGTTGCCTGTGAATGTGGAGTTGGTGGCATGTGAAACCCGCATGTGGAGCATTCGTTTGTGTGGGATGCTCTACCAGGTTCATTCCTAGATAATGCACTCAAAGGGCACTAAGCATAGAGTGTGAAAACTGAGTTTCCTTGAGAGCTGCTTGGATGCCTGATGGTGTGTGAAGTTAGTGAGCCAAATGGAGTTGTTCTCCCACAAGAACCACTCGGCTGATCCTTCTTCAATATGCCCTTCAACAACATGCAGTGTTTCCTTGATTGAATTAGCTCTCACACCAATATTTGCATCTAGTGCCTTTGCATTGAGGGCTATCTGAAAACGGCTGTGGCGCTGAAGTTGCCTGTGAATGTGGAGTTGGTGGCATGTGAAACCCGCATGTGGAGCATTCGTTTGTGTGGGATGCTCTACCAGGTTCATTCCTAGATAATGCACTCAAAGGGCACTAAGCATAGAGTGTGAAAACTGAGTTTCCTTGAGAGCTGCTTGGATGCCTGATGGTGTGTGAAGTTAGTGAGCCAAATGGAGTTGTTCTCCCACAAGAACCACTCGGCTGATCCTTCTTCAATATGCCCTTCAACAACATGCAGTGTTTCCTTGATTGAATTAGCTCTCACACCAATATTTGCATCTAGAGCCTTTGCATTGAGGGCTATCTGCAAACGGCTGTGGCGCTGAAGTTGCCTGTGAATGTGGAGTTGGTGGCATGTGAAACCCGCATGTGGAGCATTCGTTTGTGTGGGATGCTCTACCAGGTTCATTCCTAGATAATGCACTCAAAGGGCACTAAGCATAGAGTGTGAAAACTGAGTTTCCTTGAGAGCTGCTTGGAAGCCTGATGGTGTGTGAAGTTAGTGAGCCAAATGGAGTTGTTCTCCCACAAGAACCACTCGGCTGATCCTTCTTCAATATGCCCTTCACCAGCATGCAGTGTTTCCTTGATTGAATTAGCTCTCACACCAATATTTGCGTCTAGAGCCTTTGCATTGAGGGCTATCTGAAAACGGCTGTGGCGCTGAAGTTGCCTGAGAATGTGGAGTTGGTGGCATGTGAAACCCGCATGTGGAGCATTCGTTTGTGTGGCATGCTGACCAAGCTTCATTTCAGTCCTAGGCACACATAGAGCACTAAGCTTAGAGTGTGAAAACTGAGTTTCCTTGAGAGCTGCTTGGAAGCTTGATGGTGTGTGAAGTTAGTGAGCCAAATGGAGTTGTTCTCCCACAAGAACCACTCGGCTGATCCTTCTTCAATATGCCCTTCACCAACATGCAGTGTTTCCTTGATTGAATTAGCTCTCACACCAATATTTGCGTCTAGAGCCTTTGCATTGAGGGCTATCTGCAAACGGCTGTGGCGCTGAAGTTGCCTGTGAATGTGGAGTTGGTGGCATGTGAAACCCGCATGTGGAGCATTCGTTTGTGTGGGATGTTGACCAAGCTTCATTTCAGTCCTAGGCACACACAGAGCACTAAGCATAGAGTGTGAAAACTGAGTTTCCTTGAGAGCTGCTTGGAAGCCTGATGGTGTGTGAAGTTAGTGAGCCAAATGGAGTTGTTCTCCCACAAGAGCCACTCGTCTGATCCTTCTTCAATATGCCCTTCACCAACATGCAGTGTTTCCTTGATTGAATTAGCTCTCACACCAATATTTGCGTCTAGAGCCTTTGCATTGAGGGCTATCTGAAAACGGCTGTGGCGCTGAAGTTGCCTGTGAATGTGGAGTTGCTGGCATGTGAAACCCGCATGTGGAGCATTCGTTTGTGTGGCATGCTGACCAAGCTTCATTTCAGTCCTAGGCACACATAGAGCACTAAGCATAGAGTGTGAAAACTGAGTTTCCTTGAGAGCTGCTTGGAAGCTTGATGGTGTGTGAAGTTAGTGAGCCAAATGGAGTTGTTCTCCCACAAGAACCACTCGGCTGATCCTTCTTCAATATGCCCTTCACCAACATGCAGTGTTTCCTTGATTGAATTAGCTCTCACACCAATATTTGCGTCTAGAGCCTTTGCATTGAGGGCTATCTGAAAACGGCTGTGGCGCTGAAGTTGCCTGTGAATGTGGAGTTGGTGGCATGTGAAACCCGCATGTGGAGCATTCGTTTGTGTGGGATGCTCTACCAGGTTCATTTCAGTCCTAGCCATACAAAGGGCACTAAGCATAGAGTGTGAAAACTGAGTTTCCTTGAGAGCTGCTTGGAAGCCTGATGGTGTGTGAAGTTAGTGAGCCAAATGGAGTTGTTCTCCCCCAAGAACCACTCGGCTGATCCTTCTTCAATATGCCCTTCACCAACATGCAGTGTTTCCTTGATTGAATTAGCTCTCACACCAATATTTGCGTCTAGAGCCTTTGCATTGAGGGCTATCTGAAAATGACTGTGGCGCTGAAGTTGCCTGAGAATGTGGAGTTGGTGGCATGTGAAACCCGCATGTGGAGCATTCGTTTGTGTGGGATGCTCTACCAGGTTCATTCCTAGATAATGCACTCAAAGGGCACTAAGCATAGAGTGTGAAAACTGAGTGTCCTTGAGAGCTGCTTGGAAGCCTGATGGTGTGTGAAGTTAGTGAGCCAAATGGAGTTGTTCTCCCACAAGAACCACTCGGCTGATCCTTCTTCAATATGCCCTTCACCAACATGCAGTGTTTCCTTGATTGAATTAGCTCTCACACCAATATTTGCGTCTAGAGCCTTTGCATTGAGGGCTATCTGCAAACGGCTGTGGCGCTGATGTTGCCTGTGAATGTGGAGTTGGTGGCATGTGAAACCCGCATGTGGAGCATTCGTTTGTGTGAAATGCTCTACCAGGTTCATTCCTAGATAATGCACTCAAAGGGCACTAAACATAGAGTGTGAAAACTGAGTTTCCTTGAGAGCTGCTTGGAAGCCTGATGGTGTGTGAAGTTAGTGAGCCAAATGGAGTTGTTCTCCCACAAGAACCACTCGGCTGATTCTTCTTCAATATGCGCTTCACCAACATGCAGTGTTTCCTTGATTGAATTAGCTCTCACACCAATATTTGCGTCTAGAGCCTTTGCATTGAGGGCTATCTGAAAACGGCTGTGGCGCTGAAGTTGCCTGTGAATGTGGAGTTGGTGGCATGTGAAACCCGCATGTGGAGCATTCGTTTGTGTGGGATGCTCTACCAGGTTCATTCCTAGATAATGCACTCAAAGGGCACTAAGCATAGAGTGTGAAAACTGAGTTTCCTTGAGAGCTGCTTGGATGCCTGATGGTGTCTGAAGTTAGTGAGCCAAATGGAGTTGTTCTCCCACAAGAAACACTCGGCTGATCCTTCTTCAATATGCCCTTCACCAACATGCAGTGTTTCCTTGATTGAATTAGCTCTCACACCAATATTTGCGTCTAGAGCCTTTGCATTGAGGGCTATCTGCAAACGGATGTGGCGCTGAAGTTCCTGTGAATGTGGAGTTGGTGGCATGTGAAACCCGCATGTGGAGCATTCGTTTGTGTGGGATGCTGACCAAGCTTCATTTCAGTCCTAGGCACACAAAGGGCACTAAGCATAGAGTGTGAAAACTGAGTTTCCTTGAGAGCTGCTTGGAAGCCTGATGGTGTGTGAAGTTAGTGAGCCAAATGGAGTTGTTCTCCCACAAGAACCACTCGGCTGATCCTTCTTCAATATGCCCTTCACCAACATGCAGTGTTTCCTTGATTGAATTAGCTCTCACACCAATATTTGTATCTAGAGCCTTTGCATTGAGGGCTATCTGAAAACGGCTGTGGCGCTGATGTTGCCTGTGAATGTGGAGTTGGTGGCATGTGAAACCCGCATGTGGAGCATTCGTTTGTGTGGGATGCTGACCAAGCTTCATTTCAGTCCTAGGCACACAAAGGGCACTAAGCATAGAGTGTGAAACCTGAGTTTCCTTGAGAGCTGCTTGGAAGCCTGATGGTGTGTGAAGTTAGTGAGCCAAATGGAGTTGTTCTCCCACAAGAACCACTCGGCTGATCCTTCTTCAATATGCCCTTCACCAACATGCAGTGTTTCCTTGATTGAATTAGCTCTCACACCAATATTTGCGTCTAGAGCCTTTGCATTGAGGGCTATCTGAAAACGGCTGTGGCGCTGAAGTTGCCTGTGAATGTGGAGTTGGTGGCATGTGAAATCCGCATGTGGAGCATTCGTTTGTGTGGGATGCTCTACCAGGTTCATTCCTAGATAATGCACTCAAAGGGCACTAAGCATATAGTGTGAAAACTGAGTTTCCTTGAGAGCTGCTTGGAAGCCTGATGGTGTGTGAAGTTAGTGAGCCAAATGGAGTTGTTCTCCCACAAGAACCACTCGGCTGATCCTTCTTCAATATGCCCTTCACCAACATGCAGTGTTTCCTTGATTGAATTAGCTCTCACACCAATATTTGCGTCTAGAGCCTTTGCATTGAGGGCTATCTGAAAACGGCTGTGGCGCTGAAGTTGCCTGTGAATGTGGAGTTGGTGGCATGTGAAACCCGCATGTGGAGCATTCGTTTGTGTGGGATGCTCTACCAGGTTCATTCCTAGATAATGCACTCAAAGGGCACTAAGCATAGAGTGTGAAAACTGAGTTTCCTTGAGAGCTGCTTGGATGCCTGATGGTGTCTGAAGTTAGTGAGCCAAATGGAGTTGTTCTCCCACAAGAACCACTCGGCTGATCCTTCTTCAATATGCCCTTCACCAACATGCAGTGTTTCCTTGATTGAATTAGCTCTCACACCAATATTTGCGTCTAGAGCCTTTGCATTGAGGGCTATCTGAAAACGGCTGTGGCGCTGAAATTCCTGTGAATGTGGAGTTGGTGGCATGTGAAACCCGCATGTGGAGCATTCGTTTGTGTGGGATGCTCTACCAGGTTCATTCCTAGATAATGCACTCAAAGGGCACTAAGCATAGAGTGTGAAAACTGAGTTTCCTTGAGAGCTGCTTGGAAGCCTGATGGTGTGTGAAGTTAGTGAGCCAAATGGAGTTGTTCTCCCACAAGAACCACTCGGCTGATCCTTCTTCAATATGCCCTTCACCAACATGCAGTGTTTCCTTGATTGAATTAGCTCTCACACCAATATTTGCGTCTAGAGCCTTTGCATTGAGGGCTATCTGCAAACGGCTGTGGCGCTGAAGTTCCTGTGAATGTGGAGTTGGTGGCATGTGAAACCCGCATGTGGAGCATTCGTTTGTGTGAAATGCTCTACCAGGTTCATTCCTAGATAATGCACTCAAAGGGCACTCAGCATAGAGTGTGAAAACTGAGTTTCCTTGAGAGCTGCTTGGAAGCCTGATGGTGTGTGAAGTTAGTGAGACAAATGGAGTTGTTCTCCCACAAGAACCACTCAGCTGATTCTTCTTCAATATGCGCTTCACCAACATGCAGTGTTTCCTTGATTGAATTAGCTCTCACACCAATATTTGCGTCTAGAGCCTTTGCATTGAGGGCTATCTGAAAACGGCTGTGGCGCTGAAGTTGCCTGTGAATGTGGAGTTGGTGGCATGTGAAACCCGCATGTGGAGCATTCGTTTGTGTGGGATGCTCTACCAGGTTCATTCCTAGATAATGCACTCAAAGGGCACTAAGCATAGAGTGTGAAAACTGAGTTTCCTTGAGAGCTGCTTGGAAGCCTGATGGTGTGTGAAGGCAGTGAGCCAAATGGAGTTGTTCTCCCACAAGAACCACTCGGCTGATCCTTCTTCAATATGCCCTTCACCAACATGCAGTGTTTCCTTGATTGAATTAGCTCTCACACCAATATTTGCGTCTAGAGCCTTTGCATTGAGGGCTATCTGAAAATGACTGTGGCGCTGAAGTTGCCTGTGAATGTGGAGTTGGTGGCATGTGGAACCCGCATGTGGAGCATTCGTTTGTGTGGGATGCTCTACCAGGTTCATTCCTAGATAATGCACTCAAAGGGCACTAAACATAGAGTGTGAAAACTGAGTTTCCTTGAGAGCTGCTTGGAAGCCTGATGGTGTGTGAAGTTAGTGAGCCAAATGGAGTTGTTCTCCCACAAGAACCACTCGGCTGATCCTTCTTCAATATGCCCTTCACCAACATGCAGTGTTTCCTTGATTGAATTAGCTCTCACACCAATATTTGCGTCTAGAGCCTTTGCATTGAGGGCTATCTGAAAACGGCTGTGGCGCTGAAGTTGCCTGTGAATGTGGAGTTGGTGGCATGTGAAATCCGCATGTGGAGCATTCGTTTGTGTGGGATGCTCTACCAGGTTCATTCCTAGATAATGCACTCAAAGGGCACTAAGCATATAGTGTGAAAACTGAGTTTCCTTGAGAGCTGCTTGGAAGCCTGATGGTGTGTGAAGTTAGTGAGCCAAATGGAGTTGTTCTCCCACAAGAACCACTCGGCTGATCCTTCTTCAATATGCCCTTCACCAACATGCAGTGTTTCCTTGATTGAATTAGCTCTCACACCAATATTTGCGTCTAGAGCCTTTGCATTGAGGGCTATCTGAAAACGGCTGTGGCGCTGAAGTTGCCTGTGAATGTGGAGTTGGTGGCATGTGAAACCCGCATGTGGAGCATTCGTTTGTGTGGGATGCTCTACCAGGTTCATTCCTAGATAATGCACTCAAAGGGCACTAAGCATAGAGTGTGAAAACTGAGTTTCCTTGAGAGCTGCTTGGATGCCTGATGGTGTCTGAAGTTAGTGAGCCAAATGGAGTTGTTCTCCCACAAGAACCACTCGGCTGATCCTTCTTCAATATGCCCTTCACCAACATGCAGTGTTTCCTTGATTGAATTAGCTCTCACACCAATATTTGCGTCTAGAGCCTTTGCATTGAGGGCTATCTGAAAACGGCTGTGGCGCTGAAATTCCTGTGAATGTGGAGTTGGTGGCATGTGAAACCCGCATGTGGAGCATTCGTTTGTGTGGGATGCTCTACCAGGTTCATTCCTAGATAATGCACTCAAAGGGCACTAAGCATAGAGTGTGAAAACTGAGTTTCCTTGAGAGCTGCTTGGAAGCCTGATGGTGTGTGAAGTTAGTGAGCCAAATGGAGTTGTTCTCCCACAAGAACCACTCGGCTGATCCTTCTTCAATATGCCCTTCACCAACATGCAGTGTTTCCTTGATTGAATTAGCTCTCACACCAATATTTGCGTCTAGAGCCTTTGCATTGAGGGCTATCTGCAAACGGCTGTGGCGCTGAAGTTCCTGTGAATGTGGAGTTGGTGGCATGTGAAACCCGCATGTGGAGCATTCGTTTGTGTGAAATGCTCTACCAGGTTCATTCCTAGATAATGCACTCAAAGGGCACTCAGCATAGAGTGTGAAAACTGAGTTTCCTTGAGAGCTGCTTGGAAGCCTGATGGTGTGTGAAGTTAGTGAGACAAATGGAGTTGTTCTCCCACAAGAACCACTCAGCTGATTCTTCTTCAATATGCGCTTCACCAACATGCAGTGTTTCCTTGATTGAATTAGCTCTCACACCAATATTTGCGTCTAGAGCCTTTGCATTGAGGGCTATCTGAAAACGGCTGTGGCGCTGAAGTTGCCTGTGAATGTGGAGTTGGTGGCATGTGAAACCCGCATGTGGAGCATTCGTTTGTGTGGGATGCTCTACCAGGTTCATTCCTAGATAATGCACTCAAAGGGCACTAAGCATAGAGTGTGAAAACTGAGTTTCCTTGAGAGCTGCTTGGAAGCCTGATGGTGTGTGAAGGCAGTGAGCCAAATGGAGTTGTTCTCCCACAAGAACCACTCGGCTGATCCTTCTTCAATATGCCCTTCACCAACATGCAGTGTTTCCTTGATTGAATTAGCTCTCACACCAATATTTGCGTCTAGAGCCTTTGCATTGAGGGCTATCTGAAAATGACTGTGGCGCTGAAGTTGCCTGTGAATGTGGAGTTGGTGGCATGTGGAACCCGCATGTGGAGCATTCGTTTGTGTGGGATGCTCTACCAGGTTCATTCCTAGATAATGCACTCAAAGGGCACTAAACATAGAGTGTGAAAACTGAGTTTCCTTGAGAGCTGCTTGGAAGCCTGATGGTGTGTGAAGTTAGTGAGCCAAATGGAGTTGTTCTCCCACAAGAACCACTCGGCTGATCCTTCTTCAATATGCCCTTCACCAACATGCAGTGTTTCCTTGATTGAATTAGCTCTCACACCAATATTTGCGTCTAGAGCCTTTGCATTGAGGGCTATCTGCAAACGGCTGTGGCGCTGAAGTTCCTGTGAATGTGGAGTTGGTGGCATGTGAAACCCGCATGTGGAGCATTCGTTTGTGTGGGATGCTCTACCAAGCTTCATTTCAGTCCTAGGCACACAAAGGGCACTAAGCATAGAGTGTGAAAACTGAGTTTCCTTGAGAGCTGCTTGGAAGCCTGATGGTGTGTGAAGTTAGTGAGCCAAATGGAGTTGTTCTCCCACAAGAACCACTCGGCTGATCCTTCTTCAATATGCCCTTCACCAACATGCAGTGTTTCCTTGATTGAATTAGCTCTCACACCAATATTTGCGTCTAGAGCCTTTGCATTGAGGGCTATCTGCAAACGGCTGTGGCGCTGATGTTGCCTGTGAATGTGGAGTTGGTGGCATGTGAAACCCGCATGTGGAGCATTCGTTTGTGTGAAATGCTCTACCAGGTTCATTCCTAGATAATGCACTCAAAGGGCACTAAGCATAGAGTGTGAAAACTGAGTTTCCTTGAGAGCTGCTTGGAAGCCTGATGGTGTGTGAAGTTAGTGAGACAAATGGAGTTGTTCTCCCACAAGAACCACTCGGCTGATTCTTCTTCAATATGCGCTTCACCAACATGCAGTGTTTCCTTGATTGAATTAGCTCTCACACCAATATTTGCGTCTAGAGCCTTTGCATTGAGGGCTATCTGAAAACGGCTGTGGCGCTGAAGTTGCCTGTGAATGTGGAGTTGGTGGCATGTGAAACCCGCATGTGGAGCATTCGTTTGTGTGGGATGCTCTACCAGGTTCATTCCTAGATAATGCACTCAAAGGGCACTAAGCATAGAGTGTGAAAACTGAGTTTCCTTGAGAGCTGCTTGGAAGCCTGATGGTGTGTGAAGTTAGTGAGCCAAATGGAGTTGTTCTCCCACAAGAACCACTCGGCTGATCCTTCTTCAATATGCCCTTCACCAACATGCAGTGTTTCCTTGATTGAATTAGCTCTCACACCAATATTTGCGTCTAGAGCCTTTGCATTGAGGGCTATCTGCAAACGGCTGTGGCGCTGAAGTTCCTGTGAATGTGGAGTTGGTGGCATGTGAAACCCGCATGTGGAGCATTCGTTTGTGTGGGATGCTGACCAAGCTTCATTTCAGTCCTAGGCACACAAAGGGCACTAAGCATAGAGTGTGAAAACTGAGTTTCCTTGAGAGCTGCTTGGAAGCCTGATGGTGTGTGAAGTTAGTGAGCCAAATGGAGTTGTTCTCCCACAAGAACCACTCGGCTGATCCTTCTTCAATATGCCCTTCACCAACATGCAGTGTTTCCTTGATTGAATTAGCTCTCACACCAATATTTGTGTCTAGAGCCTTTGCATTGAGGGCTATCTGAAAACGGCTGTGGCGCTGATGTTGCCTGTGAATGTGGAGTTGGTGGCATGTGAAACCCGCATGTGGAGCATTTGTTTGTGTGGGATGCTGACCAAGCTTCATTTCAGTCCTAGGCACACAAAGGGCACTAAGCATAGAGTGTGAAACCTGAGTTTCCTTGAGAGCTGCTTGGAAGCCTGATGGTGTGTGAAGTTAGTGAGCCAAATGGAGTTGTTCTCCCACAAGAACCACTCGGCTGATCCTTCTTCAATATGCCCTTCACCAACATGCAGTGTTTCCTTGATTGAATTAGCTCTCACACCAATATTTGCGTCTAGAGCCTTTGCATTGAGGGCTATCTGAAAACGGCTGTGGCGCTGAAGTTGCCTGTGAATGTGGAGTTGGTGGCATGTGAAACCCGCATGTGGAGCATTCGTTTGTGTGGGATGCTCTACCAGGTTCATTCCTAGATAATGCACTCAAAGGGCACTCAGCATAGAGTGTGAAAACTGAGTTTCCTTGAGAGCTGCTTGGATGCCTGATGGTGTCTGAAGTTAGTGAGCCAAATGGAGTTGTTCTCCCACAAGAACCACTCGGCTGATCCTTCTTCAATATGCCCTTCACCAACATGCAGTGTTTCCTTGATTGAATTAGCTCTCACACCAATATTTGCGTCTAGAGCCTTTGCATTGAGGGCTATCTGAAAACGGCTGTGGCGCTGAAGTTGCCTGTGAATGTGGAGTTGGTGGCATGTGAAACCCGCATGTGGAGCATTCGTTTGTGTGGGATGCTCTACCAGGTTCATTCCTAGATAATGCACTCAAAGGGCACTAAACATAGAGTGTGAAAACTGAGTTTCCTTGAGAGCTGCTTGGAAGCCTGATGGTGTGTGAAGTTAGTGAGCCAAATGGAGTTGTTCTCCCACAAGAACCACTCGGCTGATCCTTCTTCAATATGCCCTTCACCAACATGCAGTGTTTCCTTGATTGAATTAGCTCTCACACCAATATTTGCGTCTAGAGCCTTTGCATTGAGGGCTATCTGAAAACGGCTGTGGCGCTGAAGTTGCCTGTGAATGTGGAGTTGGTGGCATGTGAAACCCGCATGTGGAGCATTCATTTGTGTGGGATGCTCTACCAGGTTCATTCCTAGATAATGCACTCAAAGGGCACTCAGCATAGAGTGTGAAAACTGAGTTTCCTTGAGAGCTGCTTGGAAGCCTGATGGTGTGTGAAGTTAGTGAGCCAAATGGAGTTGTTCTCCCACAAGAACCACTCGGCTGATCCTTCTTCAATATGCCCTTCACCAACATGCAGTGTTTCCTTGATTGAATTAGCTCTCACACCAATATTTGCGTCTAGAGCCTTTGCATTGAGGGCTATCTGAAAATGACTGTGGCGCTGAAGTTGCCTGTGAATGTGGAGTTGGTGGCATGTGGAACCCGCATGTGGAGCATTCGTTTGTGTGGGATGCTCTACCAGGTTCATTCCTAGATAATGCACTCAAAGGGCACTAAGCATAGAGTGTGAAAACTGAGTTTCCTTGAGAGCTGCTTGGAAGCCTGATGGTGTGTGAAGTTAGTGAGCCAAATGGAGTTGTTCTCCCACAAGAACCACTCGGCTGATCCTTCTTCAATATGCCCTTCACCAACATGCAGTGTTTCCTTGATTGAATTAGCTCTCACACCAATATTTGCGTCTAGAGCCTTTGCATTGAGGGCTATCTGCAAACGGCTGTGGCGCTGAAGTTCCTGTGAATGTGGAGTTGGTGGCATGTGAAACCCGCATGTGAAGCATTCGTTTGTGTGGGATGCTCTACCAAGCTTCATTTCAGTCCTAGGCACACAAAGGGCACTAAGCATAGAGTGTGAAAACTGAGTTTCCTTGAGAGCTGCTTGGAAGCCTGATGGTGTGTGAAGTTAGTGAGCCAAATGGAGTTGTTCTCCCACAAGAACCACTCGGCTGATCCTTCTTCAATATGCCCTTCACCAACATGCAGTGTTTCCTTGATTGAATTAGCTCTCACACCAATATTTGCGTCTAGAGCCTTTGCATTGAGGGCTATCTGCAAACGGCTGTGGCGCTGATGTTGCCTGTGAATGTGGAGTTGGTGGCATGTGAAACCCGCATGTGGAGCATTCGTTTGTGTGAAATGCTCTACCAGGTTCATTCCTAGATAATGCACTCAAAGGGCACTAAGCATAGAGTGTGAAAACTGAGTTTCCTTGAGAGCTGCTTGGAAGCCTGATGGTGTGTGAAGTTAGTGAGACAAATGGAGTTGTTCTCCCACAAGAACCACTCAGCTGATTCTTCTTCAATATGCGCTTCACCAACATGCAGTGTTTCCTTGATTGAATTAGCTCTCACACCAATATTTGCGTCTAGAGCCTTTGCATTGAGGGCTATCTGAAAACGGCTGTGGCGCTGAAGTTGCCTGTGAATGTGGAGTTGGTGGCATGTGAAACCCGCATGTGGAGCATTCGTTTGTGTGGGATGCTCTACCAGGTTCATTCCTAGATAATGCACTCAAAGGGCACTAAGCATAGAGTGTGAAAACTGAGTTTCCTTGAGAGCTGCTTGGAAGCCTGATGGTGTGTGAAGTTAGTGAGCCAAATGGAGTTGTTCTCCCACAAGAACCACTCGGCTGATCCTTCTTCAATATGCCCTTCACCAACATGCAGTGTTTCCTTGATTGAATTAGCTCTCACACCAATATTTGCGTCTAGAGCCTTTGCATTGAGGGCTATCTGCAAACGGATGTGGCGCTGAAGTTCCTGTGAATGTGGAGTTGGTGGCATGTGAAACCCGCATGTGGAGCATTCGTTTGTGTGGGATGCTCTACCAGGTTCATTCCTAGATAATGCACTCAAAGGGCACTAAGCATAGAGTGTGAAAACTGAGTTTCCTTGAGAGCTGCTTGGAAGCCTGATGGTGTGTGAAGTTAGTGAGCCAAATGGAGTTGTTCTCCCACAAGAACCACTCGGCTGATCCTTCTTCAATATGCCCTTCACCAACATGCAGTGTTTCCTTGATTGAATTAGCTCTCACACCAATATTTGCGTCTAGAGCCTTTGCATTGAGGGCTATCTGAAAACGGCTGTGGCGCTGAAGTTGCCTGTGAATGTGGAGTTGGTGGCATGTGAAACCCGCATGTGGAGCATTCGTTTGTGTGGGATGCTCTACCAGGTTCATTCCTAGATAATGCACTCAAAGGGCACTAAGCATAGAGTGTGAAAACTGAGTTTCCTTGAGAGCTGCTTGGAAGCCTGATGGTGTGTGAAGTTAGTGAGCCAAATGGAGTTGTTCTCCCACAAGAACCACTCGGCTGATCCTTCTTCAATATGCCCTTCACCAACATGCAGTGTTTCCTTGATTGAATTAGCTCTCACACCAATATTTGCGTCTAGAGCCTTTGCATTGAGGGCTATCTGAAAACGGCTGTGGCGCTGAAGTTGCCTGTGAATGTGGAGTTGGTGGCATGTGAAACCCGCATGTGGAGCATTCGTTTGTGTGGGATGCTCTACCAGGTTCATTCCTAGATAATGCACTCAAAGGGCACTCAGCATAGAGTGTGAAAACTGAGTTTCCTTGAGAGCTGCTTGGAAGCCTGATGGTGTGTGAAGTTAGTGAGCCAAATGGAGTTGTTCTCCCACAAGAACCACTCGGCTGATCCTTCTTCAATATGCCCTTCACCAACATGCAGTGTTTCCTTGATTGAATTAGCTCTCACACCAATATTTGCGTCTAGAGCCTTTGCATTGAGGGCTATCTGAAAACGGCTGTGGCGCTGAAGTTGCCTGTGAATGTGGAGTTGGTGGCATGTGAAACCCGCATGTGGAGCATTCGTTTGTGTGGGATGCTCTACCAGGTTCATTCCTAGATAATGCACTCAAAGGGCACTAAGCATAGAGTGTGAAAACTGAGTTTCCTTGAGAGCTGCTTGGAAGCCTGATGGTGTGTGAAGTTAGTGAGCCAAATGGAGTTGTTCTCCCACAAGAACCACTCGGCTGATCCTTCTTCAATATGCCCTTCACCAACATGCAGTGTTTCCTTGATTGAATTAGCTCTCACACCAATATTTGCGTCTAGAGCCTTTGCATTGAGGGCTATCTGAAAACGGCTGTGGGACTGAAGTTGCCTGTGAATGTGGAGTTGGTGGCATGTGAAACCCGCATGTGGAGCATTCGTTTGTGTGGGATGCTCTACCAGGTTCATTCCTAGATAATGCACTCAAAGGGCACTAAACATAGAGTGTGAAAACTGAGTTTCCTTGAGAGCTGCTTGGAAGCCTGATGGTGTGTGAAGTTAGTGAGCCAAATGGAGTTGTTCTCCCACAAGAACCACTCGGCTGATCCTTCTTCAATATGCCCTTCACCAACATGCAGTGTTTCCTTGATTGAATTAGCTCTCACACCAATATTTGCGTCTAGAGCCTTTGCATTGAGGGCTATCTGCAAACGGCTGTGGCGCTGAAGTTGCCTGTGAATGTGGAGTTGGTGGCATGTGAAACCCGCATGTGGAGCATTCGTTTGTGTGAAATGCTCTACCAGGTTCATTCCTAGATAATGCACTCAAAGGGCACTAAGCATAGAGTGTGAAAACTGAGTTTCCTTGAGAGCTGCTTGGAAGCCTGATGGTGTGTGAAGTTAGTGAGCCAAATGGAGTTGTTCTCCCACAAGAACCACTCAGCTGATTCTTCTTCAATATGCGCTTCACCAACATGCAGTGTTTCCTTGATTGAATTAGCTCTCACACCAATATTTGCGTCTAGAGCCTTTGCATTGAGGGCTATCTGAAAATGACTGTGGCGCTGAAGTTGCCTGTGAATGTGGAGTTGGTGGCATGTGGAACCCGCATGTGGAGCATTCGTTTGTGTGGGATGCTGACCAAGCTTCATTTCAGTCCTAGGCACACAAAGGGCACTAAGCATAGAGTGTGAAAACTGAGTTTCCTTGAGAGCTGCTTGGAAGCCTGATGGTGTGTGAAGTTAGTGAGCCAAATGGAGTTGTTCTCCCACAAGAACCACTCGGCTGATCCTTCTTCAATATGCCCTTCACCAACATGCAGTGTTTCCTTGATTGAATTAGCTCTCACACCAATATTTGTGTCTAGAGCCTTTGCATTGAGGGCTATCTGAAAACGGCTGTGGCGCTGATGTTGCCTGTGAATGTGGAGTTGGTGGCATGTGAAACCCGCATGTGGAGCATTCGTTTGTGTGGGATGCTGACCAAGCTTCATTTCAGTCCTAGGCACACAAAGAGCACTAAGCATAGAGTGTGAAACCTGAGTTTCCTTGAGAGCTGCTTGGAAGCCTGATGGTGTGTGAAGTTAGTGAGCCAAATGGAGTTGTTCTCCCACAAGAACCACTCGGCTGATCCTTCTTCAATATGCCCTTCACCAACATGCAGTGTTTCCTTGATTGAATTAGCTCTCACACCAATATTTGCGTCTAGAGCCTTTGCATTGAGGGCTATCTGAAAACGGCTGTGGCGCTGAAGTTGCCTGTGAATGTGGAGTTGGTGGCATGTGAAACCCGCATGTGGAGCATTCGTTTGTGTGGGATGCTCTACCAGGTTCATTCCTAGATAATGCACTCAAAGGGCACTCAGCATAGAGTGTGAAAACTGAGTTTCCTTGAGAGCTGCTTGGATGCCTGATGGTGTCTGAAGTTAGTGAGCCAAATGGAGTTGTTCTCCCACAAGAACCACTCGGCTGATCCTTCTTCAATATGCCCTTCACCAACATGCAGTGTTTCCTTGATTGAATTAGCTCTCACACCAATATTTGCGTCTAGAGCCTTTGCATTGAGGGCTATCTGAAAACGGCTGTGGCGCTGAAGTTGCCTGTGAATGTGGAGTTGGTGGCATGTGAAACCCGCATGTGGAGCATTCGTTTGTGTGGGATGCTCTACCAGGTTCATTCCTAGATAATGCACTCAAAGGGCACTAAGCATAGAGTGTGAAAACTGAGTTTCCTTGAGAGCTGCTTGGAAGCCTGATGGTGTGTGAAGTTAGTGAGCCAAATGGAGTTGTTCTCCCACAAGAACCACTCGGCTGATCCTTCTTCAATATGCCCTTCACCAACATGCAGTGTTTCCTTGATTGAATTAGCTCTCACACCAATATTTGCGTCTAGAGCCTTTGCATTGAGGGCTATCTGAAAACGGCTGTGGCGCTGAAGTTGCCTGTGAATGTGGAGTTGGTGGCATGTGAAACCCGCATGTGGAGCATTCGTTTGTGTGGGATGCTCTACCAGGTTCATTCCTAGATAATGCACTCAAAGGGCACTAAGCATAGAGTGTGAAAACTGAGTTTCCTTGAGAGCTGCTTGGAAGCCTGATGGTGTGTGAAGTTAGTGAGCCAAATGGAGTTGTTCTCCCACAAGAACCACTCGGCTGATCCTTCTTCAATATGCCCTTCACCAACATGCAGTGTTTCCTTGATTGAATTAGCTCTCACACCAATATTTGCGTCTAGAGCCTTTGCATTGAGGGCTATCTGAAAACGGCTGTGGCGCTGAAGTTGCCTGTGAATGTGGAGTTGGTGGCATGTGAAACCCGCATGTGGAGCATTCGTTTGTGTGGGATGCTCTACCAGGTTCATTCCTAGATAATGCACTCAAAGGGCACTAAGCATAGAGTGTGAAAACTGAGTTTCCTTGAGAGCTGCTTGGAAGCCTGATGGTGTGTGAAGTTAGTGAGCCAAATGGAGTTGTTCTCCCACAAGAACCACTCGGCTGATCCTTCTTCAATATGCCCTTCACCAACATGCAGTGTTTCCTTGATTGAATTAGCTCTCACACCAATATTTGCGTCTAGAGCCTTTGCATTGAGGGCTATCTGAAAACGGCTGTGGCGCTGATGTTGCCTGTGAATGTGGAGTTGGTGGCATGTGAAACCCGCATGTGGAGCATTCGTTTGTGTGGGATGCTGACCAAGCTTCATTTCAGTCCTAGGCACACAAAGGGCACTAAGCATAGAGTGTGAAAACTGAGTTTCCTTGAGAGCTGCTTGGGAGCCTGATGGTGTGTGAAGTTAGTGAGCCAAATGGAGTTGTTCTCCCACAAGAACCACTCGGCTGATCCTTCTTCAATATGCCCTTCACCAACATGCAGTGTTTCCTTGATTGAATTAGCTCTCACACCAATATTTGCGTCTAGAGCCTTTGCATTGAGGGCTATCTGAAAACGGCTGTGGCGCTGAAGTTGCCTGTGAATGTGGAGTTGGTGGCATGTGAAACCCGCATGTGGAGCATTCGTTTGTGTGGGATGCTCTACCAGGTTCATTTCAGTCCTAGCCATGCAAAGGGCACTAAGCATAGAGTGTGAAAACTGAGTTTCCTTGAGAGCTGCTTGGAAGCCTGATGGTGTGTGAAGTTAGGGAGCCAAATGGAGTTGTTCTCCCACAAGAACCACTCGGCTGATCCTTCTTCAATATGCCCTTCACCAACATGCAGTGTTTCCTTGATTGAATTAGCTCTCACACCAATATTTGCGTCTAGAGCCTTTGCATTGAGGGCTATCTGAAAACGGCTGTGGCGCTGAAGTTGCCTGAGAATGTGGAGTTGGTGGCATGTGAAACCCGCATGTGGAGCATTCGTTTGTGTGGGATGCTGACCAAGCTTCATTTCAGTCCTAGGCACACATAGAGCACTAAGCATAGAGTGTGAAAACTGAGTTTCCTTGAGAGCTGCTTGGAAGCCTGATGGTGTGTGAAGTTAGTGAGCCAAATGCGGTTGTTCTCCCACAAGAACCACTCGGCTGATCCTTCTTCAATATGCCTTTCACCAACATGCAGTGTTTCCTTGATTGAATTAGCTCTCACACCAATATTTGCGTCTAGAGCCTTTGCATTGAGGGCTATCTGAAAACGGCTGTGGCGCTGAAGTTGCCTGTGAATGTGGAGTTGGTGGCATGTGAAACCCGCATGTGGAGCATTCGTTTGTGTGGGATGCTCTACCAGGTTCATTCCTAGATAATGCACTCAAAGGGCACTAAGCATAGAGTGTGAAAACTGAGTTTCCTTGAGAGCTGCTTGGAAGCCTGATGGTGTGTGAAGTTAGTGAGCCAAATGGAGTTGTTCTCCCACAAGAACCACTCGGCTGATCCTTCTTCAATATGCCCTTCACCAACATGCAGTGTTTCCTTGATTGAATTAGCTCTCACACCAATATTTGCGTCTAGAGCCTTTGCATTGAGGGCTATCTGAAAACGGCTGTGGCGCTGAAGTTGCCTGTGAATGTGGAGTTGGTGGCATGTGAAACCCGCATGTGGAGCATTCGTTTGTGTGGGATGCTCTACCAGGTTCATTCCTAGATAATGCACTCAAAGGGCACTAAACATAGAGTGTGAAAACTGAGTTTCCTTCAGAGCTGCTTGGAAGCCTGATGGTGTGTGAAGTTAGTGAGCCAAATGTAGTTGTTCTCCCACAAGAACCACTCGGCTGATTCTTCTTCAATATGCCCTTCACCAACATGCAGTGTTTCCTTGATTGAATTAGCTCTCACACCAATATTTGCGTCTAGAGCCTTTGCATTGAGGGCTATCTGAAAACGGCTGTGGCGCTGAAGTTGCCTGTGAATGTGGAGTTGGTGGCATGTGAAACCCGCATGTGGAGCATTCGTTTGTGTGGGATGCTCTACCAGGTTCATTCCTAGATAATGCACTCAAAGGGCACTAAACATAGAGTGTGAAAACTGAGTTTCCTTGAGAGCTGCTTGGAAGCCTGATGGTGTGTGAGGTTAGTGAACCAAATGGAGTTGTTCTCCCACAAGAACCACTCGGCTGATCCTTCTTCAATATGCCCTTCACCAACATGCAGTGTTTCCTTGATTGAATTAGCTCTCACACCAATATTTGCGTCTAGAGCCTTTGCATTGAGGGCTATCTGAAAACGGCTGTGGCGCTGAAGTTGCCTGTGAATGTGGAGTTGGTGGCATGTGAAACCCGCATGTGGAGCATTCGTTTGTGTGGCATGCTGACCAAGCTTCATTTCAGTCCTAGGCACACATAGAGCACTAAGCATAGAGTGTGAAAACTGAGATTCCTTGAGAGCTGCTTGGAAGCTTGATGGTGTGTGAAGTTAGTGAGCCAAATGGAGTTGTTCTCCCACAAGAACCACTCGGCTGATCCTTCTTCAATATGCCCTTCACCAACATGCAGTGTTTCCTTGATTGAATTAGCTCTCACACCAATATTTGCGTCTAGAGCCTTTGCATTGAGGGCTATCTGAAAACGGCTGTGGCGCTGAAGTTGCCTGTGAATGTGGAGTTGGTGGCATGTGAAACCCGCATGTGGAGCATTCGTTTGTGTGGGATGTTGACCAAGCTTCATTTCAGTCCTAGGCACACACAGAGCACTAAGCATAGAGTGTGAAAACTGAGTTTCCTTGAGAGCTGCTTGGAAGCCTGATGGTGTGTGAAGTTAGTGAGCCAAATGGAGTTGTTCTCCCACAAGAACCACTCGGCTGATCCTTCTTCAATATGCCCTTCACCAACATGCAGTGTTTCCTTGACTGAATTAGCTCTCACACCAATATTTGCGTCTAGAGCCTTTGCATTGAGGGCTATCTGAAAACGGCTGTGGCGCTGAAGTTGCCTGTGAATGTGGAGTTGGGTGGCATGTGAAACCCGCATGTGGAGCATTCGTTTGTGTGGGATGCTCTACCAGGTTCATTCCTAGATAATGCACTCAAAGGGCACTAAACATAGAGTGTGAAAACTGAGTTTCCTTGAGAGCTGCTTGGAAGCCTGATGGTGTGTGAAGTTAGTGAGCCAAATGGAGTTGTTCTCCCACAAGAACTACTCGGCTGATCCTTCTTCAATATGCCCTTCACCAACATGCAGTGTTTCCTTGATTGAATTAGCTCTCACACCAATATTTGCGTCTAGAGCCTTTGCATTGAGGGCTATCTGCAAACGGCTGTGGCGCTGATGTTGCCTGTCAATGTGGAGTTGGTGGCATGTGAAACCCGCATGTGGAGCATTCGTTTGTGTGAAATGCTCTACCAGGTTCATTCCTAGATAATGCACTCAAAGGGCACTAAGCATAGAGTGTGAAAACTGAGTTTCCTTGAGAGCTGCTTGGAAGCCTGATGGTGTGTGAAGTTAGTGAGCCAAATGGAGTTGTTCTCCCACAAGAACCACTCGGCTGATTCTTCTTCAATATGCGCTTCACCAACATGCAGTGTTTCCTTGATTGAATTAGCTCTCACACCAATATTTGCGTCTAGAGCCTTTGCATTGAGGGCTATCTGAAAACGGCTGTGGCGCTGAAGTTGCCTGTGAATGTGGAGTTGGTGGCATGTGAAACCCGCATGTGGAGCATTCGTTTGTGTGGGATGCTCTACCAGGTTCATTCCTAGATAATGCACTCAAAGGGCACTAAGCATAGAGTGTGAAAACTGAGTTTCCTTGAGAGCTGCTTGGATGCCTGATGGTGTGTGAAGTTAGTGAGCCAAATGGAGTTGTTCTCCCACAAGAACCACTCGGCTGATCCTTCTTCAATATGCCCTTCAACAACATGCAGTGTTTCCTTGATTGAATTAGCTCTCACACCAATATTTGCATCTAGAGCCTTTGCATTGAGGGCTATCTGAAAACGGCTGTGGCGCTGAAGTTGCCTGTGAATGTGGAGTTGGTGGCATGTGAAACCCGCATGTGGAGCATTCGTTTGTGTGGGATGCTCTACCAGGTTCATTCCTAGATAATGCACTCAAAGGGCACTAAGCATAGAGTGTGAAAACTGAGTTTCCTTGAGAGCTGCTTGGATGCCTGATGGTGTGTGAAGTTAGTGAGCCAAATGGAGTTGTTCTCCCACAAGAACCACTCGGCTGATCCTTCTTCAATATGCCCTTCAACAACATGCAGTGTTTCCTTGATTGAATTAGCTCTCACACCAATATTTGCATCTAGAGCCTTTGCATTGAGGGCTATCTGAAAACGGCTGTGGCGCTGAAGTTGCCTGTGAATGTGGAGTTGGTGGCATGTGAAACCCGCATGTGGAGCATTCGTTTGTGTGGGATGCTCTACCAGGTTCATTCCTAGATAATGCACTCAAAGGGCACTAAGCATAGAGTGTGAAAACTGAGTTTCCTTGAGAGCTGCTTGGAAGCCTGATGGTGTGTGAAGTTAGTGAGCCAAATGGAGTTGTTCTCCCACAAGAACCACTCGGCTGATCCTTCTTCAATATGCCCTTCACCAACATGCAGTGTTTCCTTGATTGAATTAGCTCTCACACCAATATTTGCGTCTAGAGCCTTTGCATTGAGGGCTATCTGCAAACGGCTGTGGCGCTGAAGTTGCCTGTGAATGTGGAGTTGGTGGCATGTGAAACCCACATGTGGAGCATTCGTTTGTGTGGGATGTTGACCAAGCTTCATTTCAGTCCTAGGCACACACAGAGCACTAAGCATAGAGTGTGAAAACTGAGTTTCCTTGAGAGCTGCTTGGAAGCCTGATGTTGTGTGAAGTTAGTGAGCCAAATGGAGTTGTTCTCCCACAAGAGCCACTCGTCTGATCCTTCTTCAATATGCCCTTCACCAACATGCAGTGTTTCCTTGATTGAATTAGCTCTCACACCAATATTTGCGTCTAGAGCCTTTGCATTGAGGGCTATCTGAAAACGGCTGTGGCGCTGAAGTTGCCTGTGAATGTGGAGTTGCTGGCATGTGAAACCCGCATGTGGAGCATTCGTTTGTGTGGCATGCTGACCAAGCTTCATTTCAGTCCTAGGCACACATAGAGCACTAAGCATAGAGTGTGAAAACTGAGTTTCCTTGAGAGCTGCTTGGAAGCTTGATGGTGTGTGAAGTTAGTGAGCCAAATGGAGTTGTTCTCCCACAAGAACCACTCGGCTGATCCTTCTTCAATATGCCCTTCACCAACATGCAGTGTTTCCTTGATTGAATTAGCTCTCACACCAATATTTGCGTCTAGAGCCTTTGCATTGAGGGCTATCTGAAACGGCTGTGGCGCTGAAGTTGCCTGTGAATGTGGAGTTGGTGGCATGTGAAACCCGCATGTGGAGCATTCGTTTGTGTGGGATGCTCTACCAGGTTCATTTCAGTCCTAGCC
The DNA here is from genome assembly GCF_030435755.1 of Ochotona princeps. NCBI lineage: Eukaryota > Metazoa > Chordata > Mammalia > Lagomorpha > Ochotonidae > Ochotona > Ochotona princeps. Next base: position 6,603 of record NW_026700287.1, on the reverse strand, counting down.
ATACAAAGGGCACTAAGCATAGAGTGTGAAAACTGAGTTTCCTTGAGAGCTGCTTGGAAGCCTGATGGTGTGTGAAGTTAGTGAGCCAAATGGAGTTGTTCTCCCCCAAGAACCACTCGGCTGATCCTTCTTCAATATGCCCTTCACCAACATGCAGTGTTTCCTTGATTGAATTAGCTCTCACACCAATATTTGCGTCTAGAGCCTTTGCATTGAGGGCTATCTGAAAATGACTGTGGCGCTGAAGTTGCCTGAGAATGTGGAGTTGGTGGCATGTGAAACCCGCATGTGGAGCATTCGTTTGTGTGGGATGCTCTACCAGGTTCATTCCTAGATAATGCACTCAAAGGGCACTAAGCATAGAGTGTGAAAACTGAGTGTCCTTGAGAGCTGCTTGGAAGCCTGATGGTGTGTGAAGTTAGTGAGCCAAATGGAGTTGTTCTCCCACAAGAACCACTCGGCTGATCCTTCTTCAATATGCCCTTCACCAACATGCAGTGTTTCCTTGATTGAATTAGCTCTCACACCAATATTTGCGTCTAGAGCCTTTGCATTGAGGGCTATCTGCAAACGGCTGTGGCGCTGAAGTTGCCTGTGAATGTGGAGTTGGTGGCATGTGAAACCCGCATGTGGAGCATTCGTTTGTGTGAAATGCTCTACCAGGTTCATTCCTAGATAATGCACTCAAAGGGCACTAAACATAGAGTGTGAAAACTGAGTTTCCTTGAGAGCTGCTTGGAAGCCTGATGGTGTGTGAAGTTAGTGAGCCAAATGGAGTTGTTCTCCCACAAGAACCACTCGGCTGATTCTTCTTCAATATGCGCTTCACCAACATGCAGTGTTTCCTTGATTGAATTAGCTCTCACACCAATATTTGCGTCTAGAGCCTTTGCATTGAGGGCTATCTGAAAACGGCTGTGGCGCTGAAGTTGCCTGTGAATGTGGAGTTGGTGGCATGTGAAACCCGCATGTGGAGCATTCGTTTGTGTGGGATGCTCTACCAGGTTCATTCCTAGATAATGCACTCAAAGGGCACTAAGCATAGAGTGTGAAAACTGAGTTTCCTTGAGAGCTGCTTGGATGCCTGATGGTGTCTGAAGTTAGTGAGCCAAATGGAGTTGTTCTCCCACAAGAACCACTCGGCTGATCCTTCTTCAATATGCCCTTCAACAACATGCAGTGTTTCCTTGATTGAATTAGCTCTCACACCAATATTTGCGTCTAGAGCCTTTGCATTGAGGGCTATCTGAAAATGGCTGTGGCGCTGAAGTTGCCTGTGAATGTGGAGTTGGTGGCATGTGAAACCCGCATGTGGAGCATTCGTTTGTGTGGGATGCTCTACCAGGTTCATTCCTAGATAATGCACTCAAAGGGCACTAAGCATAGAGTGTGAAAACTGAGTTTCCTTGAGAGCTGCTTGGAAGCCTGATGGTGTGTGAAGTTAGTGAGCCAAATGGAGTTGTTCTCCCACAAGAAACACTCGGCTGATCCTTCTTCAATATGCCCTTCACCAACATGCAGTGTTTCCTTGATTGAATTAGCTCTCACACCAATATTTGCGTCTAGAGCCTTTGCATTGAGGGCTATCTGAAAACGGCTGTGGCGCTGAAGTTGCCTGTGAATGTGGAGTTGGTGGCATGTGAAACCCGCATGTGGAGCATTCGTTTGTGTGGGATGCTCTACCAGGTTCATTCCTAGATAATGCACTCAAAGGGCACTAAGCATAGAGTGTGAAAACTGAGTTTCCTTGAGAGCTGCTTGGAAGCCTGATGGTGTGTGAAGTTAGTGAGCCAAATGGAGTTGTTCTCCCACAAGAACCACTCGGCTGATTCTTCTTCAATATGCGCTTCACCAACATGCAGTGTTTCCTTGATTGAATTAGCTCTCACACCAATATTTGCGTCTAGAGCCTTTGCATTGAGGGCTATCTGAAAACGGCTGTGGCGCTGAAGTTGCCTGTGAATGTGAGTTGGTGGCATGTGAAACCCGCATGTGGAGCATTCGTTTGTGTGGGATGCTCTACCAGGTTCATTCCTAGATAATGCACTCAAAGGGCACTAAGCATAGAGTGTGAAAACTGAGTTTCCTTGAGAGCTGCTTGGAAGCCTGATGGTGTGTGAAGTTAGTGAGCCAAATGGAGTTGTTCTCCCACAAGAGCCACTCGGCTGATCCTTCTTCAATATGCCCTTCACCAACATGCAGTGTTTCCTTGATTGAATTAGCTCTCCCACCAATATTTGCGTCTAGAGCCTTTGCATTGAGGGCTATCTGAAAACGGCTGTGGCGCTGAAGTTGCCTGTGAATGTGGAGTTGGTGGCATGTGAAACCCGCATGTGGAGCATTCGTTTGTGTGGGATGCTCTACCAGGTTCATTCCTAGATAATGCACTCAAAGGGCACTAAACATAGAGTGTGAAAACTGAGTTTCCTTGAGAGCTGCTTGGAAGCCTGATGGTGTGTGAAGTTAGTGAGCCAAATGGAGTTGTTCTCCCACAAGAACCACTCGGCTGATCCTTCTTCAATATGCCCTTCACCAAGATGCAGTGTTTCCTTGATTGAATTAGCTCTCACACCAATATTTGCGTCTAGAGCCTTTGCATTGAGGGCTATCTGAAAACGGCTGTGGCACTGAAGTTGCCTGTGAATGTGGAGTTGGTGGCATGTGAAACCCGCATGTGGAGCATTTGTTTGTGTGGGATGCTGACCAAGCTTCATTTCAGTCTTATGCACACAAAGGGCACTAAGCATAGAGTGTGAAAACTGAGTTTCCTTGAGAGCTGCTTGGAAGCCTGATGGTGTGTGAAGTTAGTGAGCCAAATGGAGTTGTTCTCCCACAAGAACCACTCGGCTGATCCTTCTTCAATATGCCCTTCACCAACATGCAGTGTTTCCTTGATTGAATTAGCTCTCACACCAATATTTGCGTCTAGAGCCTTTGCATTGAGGGCTATCTGAAAATGACTGTGGCGCTGATGTTGCCTGTGAATGTGGAGTTGGTGGCATGTGAACCCGCATGTGGAGCATTCGTTTGTGTGAAATGCTCTACCAGGTTCATTCCTGGATAATGCACTCAAAGGGCACTAAGCATAGAGTGTGAAAACTGAGTTTCCTTGAGAGCTGCTTGGAAGCCTGATGGTGTGTGAAGTTAGTGAGCCAAATGGAGTTGTTCTCCCACAAGAACCACTCGGCTGATCCTTCTTCAATATGCCCTTCACCAACATGCAGTGTTTCCTTGATTGAATTAGCTCTCACACCAATATTTGCGTCTAGAGCCTTTGCATTGAGGGCTATCTGAAAACGGCTGTGGCGCTGAAGTTGCCTGTGAATGTGGAGTTGGTGGCATGTGAAACCCGCATGTGGAGCATTCGTTTGTGTGGGATGCTCTACCAGGATCATTCCTAGATAATGCACTCAAAGGGCACTAAGCATAGAGTGTGAAAACTGAGTTTCCTTGAGAGCTGCTTGGATGCCTGATGGTGTCTGAAGTTAGTGAGCCAAATGGAGTTGTTCTCCCACAAGAACCACTCGGCTGATCCTTCTTCAATATGCCCTTCACCAACATGCAGTGTTTCCTTGATTGAATTAGCTCTCACACCAATATTTGCGTCTAGAGCCTTTGCATTGAGGGCTATCTGAAAACGGCTGTGGCGCTGAAGTTGCCTGTGAATGTGGAGTTGGTGGCATGTGAAACCCGCATGTGGAGCATTCGTTTGTGTGGGATGCTCTACCAGGTTCATTCCTAGATAATGCACTCAAAGGGCACTAAGCATAGAGTGTGAAAACTGAGTTTCCTTGAGAGCTGCTTGGAAGCCTGATGGTGTGTGAAGTTAGTGAGCCAAATGGAGTTGTTCTCCCACAAGAACCACTCGGCTGATCCTTCTTCAATATGCCCTTCACCAACATGCAGTGTTTCCTTGATTGAATTAGCTCTCACACCAATGTTTGCGTCTAGAGCCTTTGCATTGAGGGCTATCTGAAAATGACTGTGGCGCTGAAGTTGCCTGCGAATGTGGAGTTGGTGGCATGTGAAACCCGCATGTGGAGCATTCGTTTGTGTGGGATGCTCTACCAGGTTCATTCCTAGATAATGCACTCAAAGGGCACTAAACATAGAGTGTGAAAACTGAGTTTCCTTGAGAGCTGCTTGGAAGCCTGATGGTGTGTGAAGTTAGTGAGCCAAATGGAGTTGTTCTCCCACAAGAACCACTCGGCTGATCCTTCTTCAATATGCCCTTGACCAACATGCAGTGTTTCCTTGATTGAATTAGCTCTCACACCAATATTTGCGTCTAGAGCCTTTGCATTGAGGGCTATCTGAAAACGGCTGTGGCGCTGAAGTTGCCTGTGAATGTGGAGTTGGTGGCATGTGAAACCCGCATGTGGAGCATTCGTTTGTGTGGGATGCTGACCAAGCTTCATTTCAGTCCTAGGCACACAAAGGGCACTAAGCATAGAGTGTGAAAACTGAGTTTCCTTGAGAGCTGCTTGGAAGCCTGATGGTGTGTGAAGTTAGTGAGCCAAATGGAGTTGTTCTCCCACAAGAACCACTCGGCTGATCCTTCTTCAATATGCCCTTCACCAACATGCAGTGTTTCCTTGATTGAATTAGCTCTCACACCAATATTTGCGTCTAGAGCCTTTGCATTGAGGGCTATCTGAAAACGGCTGTGGCGCTGAAGTTGCCTGTGAATGTGGAGTTGGTGGCATGTGAAACCCGCATGTGGAGCATTCGTTTGTGTGGGATGCTCTACCAGGTTCATTCCTAGATAATGCACTCAAAGGGCACTAAGCATAGAGTGTGAAAACTGAGTTTCCTTGAGAGCTGCTTGGAAGCCTGATGGTGTGTGAAGTTAGTGAGCCAAATGGAGTTGTTCTCCCACAAGAACCACTCGGCTGATCCTTCTTCAATATGCCCTTCACCAACATGCAGTGTTTCCTTGATTGAATTAGCTCTCACACCAATATTTGCGTCTAGAGCCTTTGCATTGAGGGCTATCTGAAAATGACTGTGGCGCTGAAGTTGTCTGTGAATGTGGAGTTGGTGGCATGTGAAACCCGCATGTGGAGCATTCGTTTGTGTGGGATGCTCTACCAGGTTCATTCCTAGATAATGCACTCAAAGGGCACTAAACATAGAGTGTGAAAACTGAGTTTCCTTGAGAGCTGCTTGGAAGCCTGATGGTGTGTGAAGTTAGTGAGCCAAATGGAGTTGTTCTCCCACAAGAACCACTCGGCTGATCCTTCTTCAATATGCCCTTCACCAACATGCAGTGTTTCCTTGATTGAATTAGCTCTCACACCAATATTTGCGTCTAGAGCCTTTGCATTGAGGGCTATCTGAAAACGGCTGTGGCACTGAAGTTGCCTGTGAATGTGGAGTTGGTGGCATGTGAAACCCGCATGTGGAGCATTCGTTTGTGTGGGATGCTCTACCAGGTTCATTTCAGTCCTAGCCATACAAAGGGCACTAAGCATAGAGTGTGAAAACTGAGTTTCCTTGAGAGCTGCTTGGAAGCCTGATGGTGTGTGAAGTTAGTGAGCCAAATGGAGTTGTTCTCCCCCAAGAACCACTCGGCTGATCCTTCTTCAATATGCCCTTCACCAACATGCAGTGTTTCCTTGATTGAATTAGCTCTCACACCAATATTTGCGTCTAGAGCCTTTGCATTGAGGGCTATCTGAAAATGACTGTGGCGCTGATGTTGCCTGTGAATGTGGAGTTGGTGGCATGTGAAACCCGCATGTGGAGCATTCGTTTGTGTGAAATGCTCTACCAGGTTCATTCCTGGATAATGCACTCAAAGGGCACTAAGCATAGAGTGTGAAAACTGAGTTTCCTTGAGAGCTGCTTGGAAGCCTGATGGTGTGTGAAGTTAGTGAGCCAAATGGAGTTGTTCTCCCACAAGAACCACTCGGCTGATTCTTCTTCAATATGCGCTTATCCAACATGCAGTGTTTCCTTGATTGAATTAGCTCTCACACCAATATTTGCGTCTAGAGCCTTTGCATTGAGGGCTATCTGAAAACGGCTGTGGCGCTGAAGTTGCCTGTGAATGTGGAGTTGGTGGCATGTGAAACCCGCATGTGGAGCATTCGTTTGTGTGGGATGCTCTACCAGGATCATTCCTAGATAATGCACTCAAAGGGCACTAAGCATAGAGTGTGAAAAACTGAGTTTCCTTGAGAGCTGCTTGGATGCCTGATGGTGTGTGAAGTTAGTGAGCCAAATGGAGTTGTTCTCCCACAAGAACCACTCGGCTGATCCTTCTTCAATATGCCCTTCACCAACATGCAGTGTTTCCTTGATTGAATTAGCTCTCACACCAATATTTGCGTCTAGAGCCTTTGCATTGAGGGCTATCTGAAAACGGCTGTGGCGCTGAAGTTGCCTGTGAATGTGGAGTTGGTGGCATGTGAAACCCGCATGTGGAGCATTCGTTTGTGTGGGATGCTCTACCAGGTTCATTCCTAGATAATGCACTCAAAGGGCACTAAGCATAGAGTGTGAAAACTGAGTTTCCTTGAGAGCTGCTTGGAAGCCTGATGGTGTGTGAAGTTAGTGAGCCAAATGGAGTTGTTCTCCCACAAGAACCACTCGGCTGAT
>NW_026700286.1:0-44847 GCF_030435755.1 Ochotona princeps | reverse complement strand
GACTGGTTCTTGTGGGAGAACAACTCCATTGGGCTCACTAACTTCACACACCATCAGGCTTCCAAGCAGCTCTCAATGAAACTCAGTTTTCACACTCTATGCTTAGTGCCCTTTGAGTGCCTAGACTGAAATGAAGCTTGGTGAGCATCCCACACAAACGAATGCTCCACTTGCGGGTTTCACATGCCACCAACTCCACATTCACAGGCAACTTCAGCGCCACAGCCGTTTTCAGATAGCCCTCAATGCAAAGGCTCTAGACGCAAATATTGGTGTGAGAGCTAATTCAATCAAGGAAACACTGCATGTTGGTAAAGGGCATATTGAAGAAGGATCAGCCGAGTGGTTCTTGTGGGAGAACAACTCCATTGGGCTCACTAACTTCACACATCATCAGGCTTCCAAGCAGCTCTCAAGGAAACTCAGTTTTCACAATCTATGCTTAGTGCCCTTTGAGTGCATTATCTAGGAAAGAACCTGGTAGAGCATCCCACACAAACCAATGCTCCACATGCGGGTTTCACATGCCACGAACTCAACATTCACAGGCAACTTCAGCGCCACAGCCGTTTTCATATAGCCCTCAATGCAAAGCTCTAGACGCAAATATTGGTGTGAGAGCTAATTCAATCAAGGAAACACTGCATGTTGGTGAAGGGCATATTGAAGAAGGATCAGAAGAGTGGTTCTTGTGGGACAACAAGTCCATTTGGCTCACTAACTTCACACACCATCAGGCTTCCAAGCAGCTCTCAAGGAAACTCAGTTTTCACACTCTATGCTTAGTGCCCTTTGAGTGCCTAGGACTGAAATGAAGCTGGTAGAGCATCCCACACAAACGAATGCTCCACTTGCGGATTTCACATGCCACCAACTCCACATTCACAGGCAACTTCAGCGCCACAGCCGTTTTCAGATAGCCCTCAATGCAAAGGCTCTAGACGCAAATATTGGTGTGAGAGCTAATTCAATGAAGGAAACACTGCATGTTGGTAAAGGGCATATTGAAGAAGGATCAGCCGAGTGGTTCTTGTGGGAGAACAACTCCATTTGGCTCACTAACTTCACACACCATCAGGCTTCCAAGCAGCTCTCAAGCAAACTCAGTTTTCACACTCTATGCTTAGTGCCCTTTGAGTGCATTATCTAGGAATGAACCTGGTAGAGCATCCCACACAAACGAATGCTCCACATGCGGGTTTCACATGCACCAACTCCACATTCACAGGCAACTTCAGCGCCACAGCCGTTTTCAGATAGCCCTCAATGCAAAGGCTCTAGACGCAAATACTGGTGTGAGAGCTAATTCAATCAAGGAAACACTGCATGTTGGTAAGGGGCATATTGAAGAAGGATCTGCCGAGTGGTTCTTGTGGGAGAACAACTCCATTTGGCTCACTAACTTCACACACCATCAGGCTTCCAAGCAGCTCTCAAGGAAACTCAGTTTTCACAATCTATGCTTAGTGCCCTTTGAGTACATTATCTAGGAAAGAACCTGGTAGAGCATCCCACACAAACCAATGCTCCACATGCGGGTTTCACATGCCACGAACTCAACATTCACAGGCAACTTCAGCGCCACAGCCGTTTTCATATAGCCCTCAATGCAAAGCTCTAGACGCAAATATTGGTGTGAGAGCTAATTCAATCAAGGAAACACTGCATGTTGGTGAAGGGCATATTGAAGAAGGATCAGAAGAGTGGTTCTTGTGGGACAACAAGTCCATTTGGCTCACTAACTTCACACACCATCAGGCTTCCAAGCAGCTCTCAAGGAAACTCAGTTTTCACACTCTATGCTTAGTGCCCTTTGAGTGCCTAGGACTGAAATGAAGCTGGTAGAGCATCCCACACAAACGAATGCTCCACATGCGGGTTTCACATGCCACCAACTCCACATTCACAGGAAACTTCAGCGCCACAGCCTTTTTCAGATAGCCCTCAATGCAAAGGCTCTAGACGCAAATATTGGTGTGAGAGCTAATTCAATCAAGGAAACACTGCATGTTCGTGAAGGGCATATTGAAGAAGGATCAGCCGAGTGGTTCTTGTGGGAGAACAACTCCATTTGGCTCACTAACTTCACACACCATCAGGCTTCCAAGCAGCTCTCAAGGAAACTCAGTTTTCACACTCTATACTTAGTGCCCTTTGAGTGCATTATCTAGGAATGAACCTGGTAGAGCATCCCACACAAACGAATGCTCCACATGCGGGTTTCACATGCCACCAACTCCACATTCACAGGCAACTTCAGCGCCACAGCCGTTTTCAGATAGCCCTCAATGCAAAGGCTCTAGACGCAAATATTGGTGTGAGAGCTAATTCAATCAAGGAAACACTGCATGTTGGTGAAGGGCATATTAATGGTTCTTGTGGGAGAACAAGTCCATTTGGCTCACTAACTTCACACACCATCAGGCTTCCAAGCAGCTCTCAAGGAAACTCAGTTTTCACACTCTATGCTTAGTGCCCTTTGAGTGCCTAGGACTGAAATGAAGCTGGTAGAGCATCCCACACAAACGAATGCTCCACTTGCGGATTTCACATGCCACGAACTCCACATTCACAGGCAACTTCAGCGCCACAGCCGTTTTCAGATAGCCCTCAATGCAAAGGCTCTAGACGCAAATATTGGTGTGAGAGCTAATTCAATCAAGGAAACACTGCATGTTGGTAAAGGGCATATTGAAGAAGGATCAGCCGAGTGGTTCTTGTGGGAGAACAACTCCATTTGGCTCACTAACTTCACACACCATCAGGCTTCCAAGCAGCTCTCAAGCAAACTCAGTTTTCACACTCTATGCTTAGTGCCCTTTGAGTGCATTATCTAGGAATGAACCTGGTAGAGCATCCCACACAAACGAATGCTCCACTTGCGGGTTTCACATGCCACCAACTCCACATTCACAGGCAACTTCAGCGCCACAGCCGTTTTCAGATAGCCCTCAATGCAAAGGCTCTAGACGCAAATATTGGTGTGAGAGCTAATTCAATCAAGGAAACACTGCATGTTGGTGAAGGGCATATTGAAGAAGGATCAGCCGAATGGTTCTTGTGGGAGAACAACTCCATTGGGCTCACTAACTTCACACACCATCAGGCTTCCAAGCAGCTCTCAAGGAAACTCAGTTTTTACACTCTATGCTTAGTGCCCTTTGAGTGCCTAGGACTGAAATGAAGCTTGGTGAGCATCCCACACAAACGAATGCTCCACATGCGGGTTTCACATGCCACCAAATCCACATTCACAGGCAACTTCAGCGCCACAGCCGTTTTCAGATAGCCCTCAATGCAAAGGCTCTAGATGCAAATATTGGTGTGAGAGCTAATTCAATCAAGGAAACACTGCATGTTGGTAAAGGGCATATTGAAGAAGGATCAGCCGAGTGGTTCTTGTGGGAGAACAACTCCATTGGGCTCACTAACTTCACACATCATCAGGCTTCCAAGCAGCTCTCAAGGAAACTCAGTTTTCACAATCTATGCTTAGTGCCCTTTGAGTGCATTATCTAGGAAAGAACCTGGTAGAGCATCCCACACAAACCAATGCTCCACATGCGGGTTTCACATGCCACGAACTCAACATTCACAGGCAACTTCAGCGCCACAGCCGTTTTCATATAGCCCTCAATGCAAAGCTCTAGACGCAAATATTGGTGTGAGAGCTAATTCAATCAAGGAAACACTGCATGTTGGTGAAGGGCATATTGAAGAAGGATCAGAAGAGTGGTTCTTGTGGGACAACAAGTCCATTTGGCTCACTAACTTCACACACCATCAGGCTTCCAAGCAGCTCTCAAGGAAACTCAGTTTTCACACTCTATGCTTAGTGCCCTTTGAGTGCCTAGGACTGAAATGAAGCTGGTAGAGCATCCCACACAAACGAATGCTCCACTTGCGGATTTCACATGCCACCAACTCCACATTCACAGGCAACTTCAGCGCCACAGCCGTTTTCAGATAGCCCTCAATGCAAAGGCTCTAGACGCAAATATTGGTGTGAGAGCTAATTCAATCAAGGAAACACTGCATGTTGGTAAAGGGCATATTGAAGAAGGATCAGCCGAGTGGTTCTTGTGGGAGAACAACTCCATTTGGCTCACTAACTTCACACACCATCAGGCTTCCAAGCAGCTCTCAAGCAAACTCAGTTTTCACACTCTATGCTTAGTGCCCTTTGAGTGCATTATCTAGGAATGAACCTGGTAGAGCATCCCACACAAACGAATGCTCCACATGCGGGTTTCACATGCCACCAACTCCACATTCACAGGCAACTTCAGCGCCACAGCCGTTTTCAGATAGCCCTCAATGCAAAGGCTCTAGACGCAAATACTGGTGTGAGAGCTAATTCAATCAAGGAAACACTGCATGTTGGTGAAGGGCATATTGAAGAAGGATCTGCCGAGTGGTTCTTGTGGGAGAACAACTCCATTTGGCTCACTAACTTCACACACCATCAGGCTTCCAAGCAGCTCTCAAGGAAACTCAGTTTTCACAATCTATGCTTAGTGCCCTTTGAGTACATTATCTAGGAAAGAACCTGGTAGAGCATCCCACACAAACCAATGCTCCACATGCGGGTTTCACATGCCACGAACTCAACATTCACAGGCAACTTCAGCGCCACAGCCGTTTTCATATAGCCCTCAATGCAAAGCTCTAGACGCAAATATTGGTGTGAGAGCTAATTCAATCAAGGAAACACTGCATGTTGGTGAAGGGCATATTGAAGAAGGATCAGAAGAGTGGTTCTTGTGGGACAACAAGTCCATTTGGCTCACTAACTTCACACACCATCAGGCTTCCAAGCAGCTCTCAAGGAAACTCAGTTTTCACACTCTATGCTTAGTGCCCTTTGAGTGCCTAGGACTGAAATGAAGCTGGTAGAGCATCCCACACAAACGAATGCTCCACATGCGGGTTTCACATGCCACCAACTCCACATTCACAGGAAACTTCAGCGCCACAGCCTTTTTCAGATAGCCCTCAATGCAAAGGCTCTAGACGCAAATATTGGTGTGAGAGCTAATTCAATCAAGGAAACACTGCATGTTCGTGAAGGGCATATTGAAGAAGGATCAGCCGAGTGGTTCTTGTGGGAGAACAACTCCATTTGGCTCACTAACTTCACACACCATCAGGCTTCCAAGCAGCTCTCAAGGAAACTCAGTTTTCACACTCTATACTTAGTGCCCTTTGAGTGCATTATCTAGGAATGAACCTGGTAGAGCATCCCACACAAACGAATGCTCCACATGCGGGTTTCACATGCCACCAACTCCACATTCACAGGCAACTTCAGCGCCACAGCCGTTTTCAGATAGCCCTCAATGCAAAGGCTCTAGACGCAAATATTGGTGTGAGAGCTAATTCAATCAAGGAAACACTGCATGTTGGTGAAGGGCATATTAATGGTTCTTGTGGGAGAACAAGTCCATTTGGCTCACTAACTTCACACACCATCAGGCTTCCAAGCAGCTCTCAAGGAAACTCAGTTTTCACACTCTATGCTTAGTGCCCTTTGAGTGCCTAGGACTGAAATGAAGCTGGTAGAGCATCCCACACAAACGAATGCTCCACTTGCGGATTTCACATGCCACGAACTCCACATTCACAGGCAACTTCAGCGCCACAGCCGTTTTCAGATAGCCCTCAATGCAAAGGCTCTAGACGCAAATATTGGTGTGAGAGCTAATTCAATCAAGGAAACACTGCATGTTGGTAAAGGGCATATTGAAGAAGGATCAGCCGAGTGGTTCTTGTGGGAGAACAACTCCATTTGGCTCACTAACTTCACACACCATCAGGCTTCCAAGCAGCTCTCAAGCAAACTCAGTTTTCACACTCTATGCTTAGTGCCCTTTGAGTGCATTATCTAGGAATGAACCTGGTAGAGCATCCCACACAAACGAATGCTCCACATGCGGGTTTCACATGCCACCAACTCCACATTCACAGGCAACTTCAGCGCCACAGCCGTTTTCAGATAGCCCTCAATGCAAAGGCTCTAGACGCAAATACTGGTGTGAGAGCTAATTCAATCAAGGAAACACTGCATGTTGGTAAAGGGCATATTGAAGAAGGATCTGCCGAGTGGTTCTTGTGGGAGAACAACTCCATTTGGCTCACTAACTTCACACACCATCAGGCTTCCAAGCAGCTCTCAAGGAAACTCAATTTTCACAATCTATGCTTAGTGCCCTTTGAGTGCATTATCTAGGAAAGAACCTGGTAGAGCATCCCACACAAACGAATGCTCCACATGCGGGTTTCACATGCCACCAACTCCACATTCACAGGCAACTTCAGCGCCACAGCCGTTTTCATATAGCCCTCAATGCAAAGGCTCTAGACGCAAATATTGGTGTGAGAGCTAATTCAACCAAGGAAACACTGCATGTTGGTGAAGGGCATATTGAAGAAGGATCAGCCGAGTGGTTCTTGTGGGACAACAAGTCCATTTGGCTCACTAACTTCACACACCATCAGGCTTCCAAGCAGCTCTCAAGCAAACTCAGTTTTCACACTCTATGCTTAGTGCCCTTTGAGTGCCTAGGACTGAAATGAAGCTGGTAGAGCATCCCACACAAACGAATGCTCCACATGCGGGTTTCACATGCCACCAACTCCACATTCACAGGCAACTTCAGCGCCACAGCCTTTTTCAGATAGCCCTCAATGCAAAGGCTCTAGACGCAAATACTGGTGTGAGAGCTAATTCAATCAAGGAAACACTGCATGTTGGTGAAGGGCATATTGAAGAAGGATCAGCCGAGTGGTTCTTGTGGGAGAACAAGTCCATTTGGCTCACTAACTTCACACACCATCAGGCTTCCAAGCAGCTCTCAAGGAAACTCAGTTTTCACACTCTATGCTTAGTGCCCTTTGAGTGCATCATCTAGGAAAGAACCTGGTAGAGCATCCAACACAAACGAATGCTCCACATGCGGGTTTCACATGCCATGAACTCCACATTCACAGGCAACTTCAGCGCCACAGCCGTTTTCAGATAGCCCTCAATGCAAAGGCTCTAGACGCAAATATTGGTGTGAGAGCTAATTCAATCAAGGAAACACTGCATGTTGGTGAAGGGCATATTGAAGAAGGATCAGCCGACTGGTTCTTGTGGGAGAACAACTCCATTGGGCTCACTAACTTCACACACCATCAGGCTTCCAAGCAGCTCTCAATGAAACTCAGTTTTCACACTCTATGCTTAGTGCCCTTTGAGTGCCTAGGACTGAAATGAAGCTTGGTGAGCATCCCACACAAACGAATGCTCCACTTGCGGGTTTCACATGCCACCAACTCCACATTCACAGGCAACTTCAGCGCCACAGCCGTTTTCAGATAGCCCTCAATGCAAAGGCTCTAGACGCAAATATTGGTGTGAGAGCTAATTCAATCAAGGAGACACTGCATGTTGGTAAAGGGCATATTGAAGAAGGATCAGCCGAGTGGTTCTTGTGGGAGAACAACTCCATTGGGCTCACTAACTTCACACATCATCAGGCTTCCAAGCAGCTCTCAAGGAAACTCAGTTTTCACAATCTATGCTTAGTGCCCTTTGAGTGCATTATCTAGGAAAGAACCTGGTAGAGCATCCCACACAAACCAATGCTCCACATGCGGGTTTCACATGCCACGAACTCAACATTCACAGGCAACTTCAGCGCCACAGCCGTTTTCATATAGCCCTCAATGCAAAGCTCTAGACGCAAATATTGGTGTGAGAGCTAATTCAATCAAGGAAACACTGCATGTTGGTGAAGGGCATATTGAAGAAGGATCAGAAGAGTGGTTCTTGTGGGACAACAAGTCCATTTGGCTCACTAACTTCACACACCATCAGGCTTCCAAGCAGCTCTCAAGGAAACTCAGTTTTCACACTCTATGCTTAGTGCCCTTTGAGTGCCTAGGACTGAAATGAAGCTGGTAGAGCATCCCACACAAACGAATGCTCCACATGCGGGTTTCACATGCCACCAACTCCACATTCACAGGCAACTTCAGCGCCACAGCCGTTTTCAGATAGCCCTCAATGCAAAGGCTCTAGACGCAAATATTGGTGTGAGAGCTAATTCAATCAAGGAAACACTGCATGTTGGTGAAGGGCATATTGAAGAAGGATCAGCCGACTGGTTCTTGTGGGAGAACAACTCCATTGGGCTCACTAACTTCACACACCATCAGGCTTCCAAGCAGCTCTCAATGAAACTCAGTTTTCACACTCTATGCTTAGTGCCCTTTGAGTGCCTAGGACTGAAATGAAGCTTGGTGAGCATCCCACACAAACGAATGCTCCACATGCGGGTTTCACATGCCACCAACTCCACATTCACAGGCAACTTCAGCGCCACAGCCGTTTTCAGATAGCCCTCAATGCAAAGGCTCTAGACGCAAATATTGGTGTGAGAGCTAATTCAATCAAGGAAACACTGCATGTTGGTGAAGGGCATATTGAAGAAGGATCAGCCGACTGGTTCTTGTGGGAGAACAACTCCATTGGGCTCACTAACTTCACACACCATCAGGCTTCCAAGCAGCTCTCAAGCAAACTCAGTTTTCACACTCTATGCTTAGTGCCCTTTGAGTGCATTATCTAGGAATGAACCTGGTAGAGCATCCCACACAAACGAATGCTCCACATGCGGGTTTCACATGCCACCAACTCCACATTCACAGGCAACTTCAGCGCCACAGCCGTTTTCAGATAGCCCTCAATGCAAAGGCTCTAGACGCAAATACTGGTGTGAGAGCTAATTCAATCAAGGAAACACTGCATGTTGGTAAAGGGCATATTGAAGAAGGATCTGCCGAGTGGTTCTTGTGGGAGAACAACTCCATTTGGCTCACTAACTTCACACACCATCAGGCTTCCAAGCAGCTCTCAAGGAAACTCAATTTTCACAATCTATGCTTAGTGCCCTTTGAGTGCATTATCTAGGAAAGAACCTGGTAGAGCATCCCACACAAACGAATGCTCCACATGCGGGTTTCACATGCCACCAACTCCACATTCACAGGCAACTTCAGCGCCACAGCCGTTTTCATATAGCCCTCAATGCAAAGGCTCTAGACGCAAATATTGGTGTGAGAGCTAATTCAACCAAGGAAACACTGCATGTTGGTGAAGGGCATATTGAAGAAGGATCAGCCGAGTGGTTCTTGTGGGACAACAAGTCCATTTGGCTCACTAACTTCACACACCATCAGGCTTCCAAGCAGCTCTCAAGGAAACTCAGTTTTCACACTCTATGCTTAGTGCCCTTTGAGTGCCTAGGACTGAAATGAAGCTGGTAGAGCATCCCACACAAACGAATGCTCCACATGCGGGTTTCACATGCCACCAACTCCACATTCACAGGCAACTTCAGCGCCACAGCCTTTTTCAGATAGCCCTCAATGCAAAGGCTCTAGACGCAAATACTGGTGTGAGAGCTAATTCAATCAAGGAAACACTGCATGTTGGTGAAGGGCATATTGAAGAAGGATCAGCCGAGTGGTTCTTGTGGGAGAACAAGTCCATTTGGCTCACTAACTTCACACACCATCAGGCTTCCAAGCAGCTCTCAAGGAAACTCAGTTTTCACACTCTATGCTTAGTGCCCTTTGAGTGCATCATCTAGGAAAGAACCTGGTAGAGCATCCAACACAAACGAATGCTCCACATGCGGGTTTCACATGCCATGAACTCCACATTCACAGGCAACTTCAGCGCCACAGCCGTTTTCAGATAGCCCTCAATGCAAAGGCTCTAGACGCAAATATTGGTGTGAGAGCTAATTCAATCAAGGAAACACTGCATGTTGGTGAAGGGCATATTGAAGAAGGATCAGCCGACTGGTTCTTGTGGGAGAACAACTCCATTGGGCTCACTAACTTCACACACCATCAGGCTTCCAAGCAGCTCTCAATGAAACTCAGTTTTCACACTCTATGCTTAGTGCCCTTTGAGTGCCTAGGACTGAAATGAAGCTTGGTGAGCATCCCACACAAACGAATGCTCCACTTGCGGGTTTCACATGCCACCAACTCCACATTCACAGGCAACTTCAGCGCCACAGCCGTTTTCAGATAGCCCTCAATGCAAAGGCTCTAGACGCAAATATTGGTGTGAGAGCTAATTCAATCAAGGAGACACTGCATGTTGGTGAAGGGCATATTGAAGAAGGATCAGCCGAGTGGTTCTTGTGGGAGAACAACTCCATTGGGCTCACTAACTTCACACATCATCAGGCTTCCAAGCAGCTCTCAAGGAAACTCAGTTTTCACAATCTATGCTTAGTGCCCTTTGAGTGCATTATCTAGGAAAGAACCTGGTAGAGCATCCCACACAAACCAATGCTCCACATGCGGGTTTCACATGCCACGAACTCAACATTCACAGGCAACTTCAGCGCCACAGCCGTTTTCATATAGCCCTCCATGCAAAGCTCTAGACGCAAATATTGGTGTGAGAGCTAATTCAATCAAGGAAACACTGCATGTTGGTGAAGGGCATATTGAAGAAGGATCAGAAGAGTGGTTCTTGTGGGACAACAAGTCCATTTGGCTCACTAACTTCACACACCATCAGGCTTCCAAGCAGCTCTCAAGGAAACTCAGTTTTCACACTCTATGCTTAGTGCCCTTTGAGTGCCTAGGACTGAAATGAAGCTGGTAGAGCATCCCACACAAACGAATGCTCCACATGCGGGTTTCACATGCCACCAACTCCACATTCACAGGCAACTTCAGCGCCACAGCCGTTTTCAGATAGCCCTCAATGCAAAGGCTCTAGACGCAAATATTGGTGTGAGAGCTAATTCAATCAAGGAAACACTGCATGTTGGTGAAGGGCATATTGAAGAAGGATCAGCCGACTGGTTCTTGTGGGAGAACAACTCCATTGGGCTCACTAACTTCACACACCATCAGGCTTCCAAGCAGCTCTCAATGAAACTCAGTTTTCACACTCTATGCTTAGTGCCCTTTGAGTGCCTAGGACTGAAATGAAGCTTGGTGAGCATCCCACACAAACGAATGCTCCACATGCGGGTTTCACATGCCACCAACTCCACATTCACAGGCAACTTCAGCGCCACAGCCGTTTTCAGATAGCCCTCAATGCAAAGGCTCTAGACGCAAATATTGGTGTGAGAGCTAATTCAATCAAGGAAACACTGCATGTTGGTGAAGGGCATATTGAAGAAGGATCAGCCGAATGGTTCTTGTGGGAGAACAACTCCATTGGGCTCACTAACTTCACACACCATCAGGCTTCCAAGCAGCTCTCAAGGAAACTCAGTTTTTACACTCTATGCTTAGTGCCCTTTGAGTGCCTAGGACTGAAATGAAGCTTGGTGAGCATCCCACACAAACGAATGCTCCACATGCGGGTTTCACATGCCACCAAATCCACATTCACAGGCAACTTCAGCGCCACAGCCGTTTTCAGATAGCCCTCAATGCAAAGGCTCTAGATGCAAATATTGGTGTGAGAGCTAATTCAATCAAGGAAACACTGCATGTTGGTAAAGGGCATATTGAAGAAGGATCAGCCGAGTGGTTCTTGTGGGAGAACAACTCCATTGGGCTCACTAACTTCACACATCATCAGGCTTCCAAGCAGCTCTCAAGGAAACTCAGTTTTCACAATCTATGCTTAGTGCCCTTTGAGTGCATTATCTAGGAAAGAACCTGGTAGAGCATCCCACACAAACCAATGCTCCACATGCGGGTTTCACATGCCACGAACTCAACATTCACAGGCAACTTCAGCGCCACAGCCGTTTTCATATAGCCCTCAATGCAAAGCTCTAGACGCAAATATTGGTGTGAGAGCTAATTCAATCAAGGAAACACTGCATGTTGGTAAAGGGCATATTGAAGAAGGATCAGCCGAGTGGTTCTTGTGGGAGAACAACTCCATTTGGCTCACTAACTTCACACACCATCAGGCTTCCAAGCAGCTCTCAAGCAAACTCAGTTTTCACACTCTATGCTTAGTGCCCTTTGAGTGCATTATCTAGGAATGAACCTGGTAGAGCATCCCACACAAACGAATGCTCCACATGCGGGTTTCACATGCCACCAACTCCACATTCACAGGCAACTTCAGCGCCACAGCCGTTTTCAGATAGCCCTCAATGCAAAGGCTCTAGACGCAAATACTGGTGTGAGAGCTAATTCAATCAAGGAAACACTGCATGTTGGTAAAGGGCATATTGAAGAAGGATCTGCCGAGTGGTTCTTGTGGGAGAACAACTCCATTTGGCTCACTAACTTCACACACCATCAGGCTTCCAAGCAGCTCTCAAGGAAACTCAGTTTTCACAATCTATGCTTAGTGCCCTTTGAGTACATTATCTAGGAAAGAACCTGGTAGAGCATCCCACACAAACCAATGCTCCACATGCGGGTTTCACATGCCACGAACTCAACATTCACAGGCAACTTCAGCGCCACAGCCGTTTTCATATAGCCCTCAATGCAAAGCTCTAGACGCAAATATTGGTGTGAGAGCTAATTCAATCAAGGAAACACTGCATGTTGGTGAAGGGCATATTGAAGAAGGATCAGAAGAGTGGTTCTTGTGGGACAACAAGTCCATTTGGCTCACTAACTTCACACACCATCAGGCTTCCAAGCAGCTCTCAAGGAAACTCAGTTTTCACACTCTATGCTTAGTGCCCTTTGAGTGCCTAGGACTGAAATGAAGCTGGTAGAGCATCCCACACAAACGAATGCTCCACATGCGGGTTTCACATGCCACCAACTCCACATTCACAGGAAACTTCAGCGCCACAGCCTTTTTCAGATAGCCCTCAATGCAAAGGCTCTAGACGCAAATATTGGTGTGAGAGCTAATTCAATCAAGGAAACACTGCATGTTCGTGAAGGGCATATTGAAGAAGGATCAGCCGAGTGGTTCTTGTGGGAGAACAACTCCATTTGGCTCACTAACTTCACACACCATCAGGCTTCCAAGCAGCTCTCAAGGAAACTCAGTTTTCACACTCTATACTTAGTGCCCTTTGAGTGCATTATCTAGGAATGAACCTGGTAGAGCATCCCACACAAACGAATGCTCCACATGCGGGTTTCACATGCCACCAACTCCACATTCACAGGCAACTTCAGCGCCACAGCCGTTTTCAGATAGCCCTCAATGCAAAGGCTCTAGACGCAAATATTGGTGTGAGAGCTAATTCAATCAAGGAAACACTGCATGTTGGTGAAGGGCATATTAATGGTTCTTGTGGGAGAACAAGTCCATTTGGCTCACTAACTTCACACACCATCAGGCTTCCAAGCAGCTCTCAAGGAAACTCAGTTTTCACACTCTATGCTTAGTGCCCTTTGAGTGCCTAGGACTGAAATGAAGCTGGTAGAGCATCCCACACAAACGAATGCTCCACTTGCGGATTTCACATGCCACCAACTCCACATTCACAGGCAACTTCAGCGCCACAGCCGTTTTCAGATAGCCCTCAATGCAAAGGCTCTAGACGCAAATATTGGTGTGAGAGCTAATTCAATCAAGGAAACACTGCATGTTGGTAAAGGGCATATTGAAGAAGGATCAGCCGAGTGGTTCTTGTGGGAGAACAACTCCATTTGGCTCACTAACTTCACACACCATCAGGCTTCCAAGCAGCTCTCAAGCAAACTCAGTTTTCACACTCTATGCTTAGTGCCCTTTGAGTGCATTATCTAGGAATGAACCTGGTAGAGCATCCCACACAAACGAATGCTCCACATGCGGGTTTCACATGCCACCAACTCCACATTCACAGGCAACTTCAGCGCCACAGCCGTTTTCAGATAGCCCTCAATGCAAAGGCTCTAGACGCAAATACTGGTGTGAGAGCTAATTCAATCAAGGAAACACTGCATGTTGGTAAAGGGCATATTGAAGAAGGATCTGCCGAGTGGTTCTTGTGGGAGAACAACTCCATTTGGCTCACTAACTTCACACACCATCAGGCTTCCAAGCAGCTCTCAAGGAAACTCAATTTTCACAATCTATGCTTAGTGCCCTTTGAGTGCATTATCTAGGAAAGAACCTGGTAGAGCATCCCACACAAACGAATGCTCCACATGCGGGTTTCACATGCCACCAACTCCACATTCACAGGCAACTTCAGCGCCACAGCCGTTTTCATATAGCCCTCAATGCAAAGGCTCTAGACGCAAATATTGGTGTGAGAGCTAATTCAACCAAGGAAACACTGCATGTTGGTGAAGGGCATATTGAAGAAGGATCAGCCGAGTGGTTCTTGTGGGACAACAAGTCCATTTGGCTCACTAACTTCACACACCATCAGGCTTCCAAGCAGCTCTCAAGGAAACTCAGTTTTCACACTCTATGCTTAGTGCCCTTTGAGTGCCTAGGACTGAAATGAAGCTGGTAGAGCATCCCACACAAACGAATGCTCCACATGCGGGTTTCACATGCCACCAACTCCACATTCACAGGCAACTTCAGCGCCACAGCCTTTTTCAGATAGCCCTCAATGCAAAGGCTCTAGACGCAAATACTGGTGTGAGAGCTAATTCAATCAAGGAGACACTGCATGTTGGTGAAGGGCATATTGAAGAAGGATCAGCCGAGTGGTTCTTGTGGGAGAACAAGTCCATTTGGCTCACTAACTTCACACACCATCAGGCTTCCAAGCAGCTCTCAAGGAAACTCAGTTTTCACACTCTATGCTTAGTGCCCTTTGAGTGCATCATCTAGGAAAGAACCTGGTAGAGCATCCAACACAAACGAATGCTCCACATGCGGGTTTCACATGCCACGAACTCCACATTCACAGGCAACTTCAGCGCCACAGCCGTTTTCAGATAGCCCTCAATGCAAAGGCTCTAGACGCAAATATTGGTGTGAGAGCTAATTCAATCAAGGAAACACTGCATGTTGGTGAAGGGCATATTGAAGAAGGATCAGCCGACTGGTTCTTGTGGGAGAACAACTCCATTGGGCTCACTAACTTCACACACCATCAGGCTTCCAAGCAGCTCTCAATGAAACTCAGTTTTCACACTCTATGCTTAGTGCCCTTTGAGTGCCTAGGACTGAAATGAAGCTTGGTGAGCATCCCACACAAACGAATGCTCCACTTGCGGGTTTCACATGCCACCAACTCCACATTCACAGGCAACTTCAGCGCCACAGCCGTTTTCAGATAGCCCTCAATGCAAAGGCTCTAGACGCAAATATTGGTGTGAGAGCTAATTCAATCAAGGAAACACTGCATGTTGGTGAAGGGCATATTGAAGAAGGATCAGCCGAATGGTTCTTGTGGGAGAACAACTCCATTGGGCTCACTAACTTCACACACCATCAGGCTTCCAAGCAGCTCTCAAGGAAACTCAGTTTTTACACTCTATGCTTAGTGCCCTTTGAGTGCCTAGGACTGAAATGAAGCTTGGTGAGCATCCCACACAAACGAATGCTCCACATGCGGGTTTCACATGCCACCAAATCCACATTCACAGGCAACTTCAGCGCCACAGCCGTTTTCAGATAGCCCTCAATGCAAAGGCTCTAGATGCAAATATTGGTGTGAGAGCTAATTCAATCAAGGAAACACTGCATGTTGGTAAAGGGCATATTGAAGAAGGATCAGCCGAGTGGTTCTTGTGGGAGAACAACTCCATTGGGCTCACTAACTTCACACATCATCAGGCTTCCAAGCAGCTCTCAAGGAAACTCAGTTTTCACAATCTATGCTTAGTGCCCTTTGAGTGCATTATCTAGGAAAGAACCTGGTAGAGCATCCCACACAAACCAATGCTCCACATGCGGGTTTCACATGCCACGAACTCAACATTCACAGGCAACTTCAGCGCCACAGCCGTTTTCATATAGCCCTCAATGCAAAGCTCTAGACGCAAATATTGGTGTGAGAGCTAATTCAATCAAGGAAACACTGCATGTTGGTGAAGGGCATATTGAAGAAGGATCAGAAGAGTGGTTCTTGTGGGACAACAAGTCCATTTGGCTCACTAACTTCACACACCATCAGGCTTCCAAGCAGCTCTCAAGGAAACTCAGTTTTCACACTCTATGCTTAGTGCCCTTTGAGTGCCTAGGACTGAAATGAAGCTGGTAGAGCATCCCACACAAACGAATGCTCCACATGCGGGTTTCACATGCCACCAACTCCACATTCACAGGCAACTTCAGCGCCACAGCCGTTTTCAGATAGCCCTCAATGCAAAGGCTCTAGACGCAAATATTGGTGTGAGAGCTAATTCAATCAAGGAAACACTGCATGTTCGTGAAGGGCATATTGAAGAAGGATCAGCCGAGTGGTTCTTGTGGGAGAACAACTCCATTTGGCTCACTAACTTCACACACAATCAGGCTTCCAAGCAGCTCTCAAGGAAACTCAGTTTTCACACTCTATACTTAGTGCCCTTTGAGTGCATTATCTAGGAATGAACCTGGTAGAGCATCCCACACAAACGAATGCTCCACATGCGGGTTTCACATGCCACGAACTCCACATTCACAGGCAACTTCAGCGCCACAGCCGTTTTCAGATAGCCCTCAATGCAAAGGCTCTAGACGCAAATATTGGTGTGAGAGCTAATTCAATCAAGGAAACACTGCATGTTGGTGAAGGGCATATTAATGGTTCTTGTGGGAGAACAAGTCCATTTGGCTCACTAACTTCACACACCATCAGGCTTCCAAGCAGCTCTCAAGGAAACTCAGTTTTCACACTCTATGCTTAGTGCCCTTTGAGTGCCTAGGACTGAAATGAAGCTGGTAGAGCATCCCACACAAACGAATGCTCCACTTGCGGATTTCACATGCCACCAACTCCACATTCACAGGCAACTTCAGCGCCACAGCCGTTTTCAGATAGCCCTCAATGCAAAGGCTCTAGACGCAAATATTGGTGTGAGAGCTAATTCAATCAAGGAAACACTGCATGTTGGTAAAGGGCATATTGAAGAAGGATCAGCCGAGTGGTTCTTGTGGGAGAACAACTCCATTTGGCTCACTAACTTCACACACCATCAGGCTTCCAAGCAGCTCTCAAGCAAACTCAGTTTTCACACTCTATGCTTAGTGCCCTTTGAGTGCATTATCTAGGAATGAACCTGGTAGAGCATCCCACACAAACGAATGCTCCACATGCGGGTTTCACATGCCACCAACTCCACATTCACAGGCAACTTCAGCGCCACAGCCGTTTTCAGATAGCCCTCAATGCAAAGGCTCTAGACGCAAATACTGGTGTGAGAGCTAATTCAATCAAGGAAACACTGCATGTTGGTAAAGGGCATATTGAAGAAGGATCTGCCGAGTGGTTCTTGTGGGAGAACAACTCCATTTGGCTCACTAACTTCACACACCATCAGGCTTCCAAGCAGCTCTCAAGGAAACTCAGTTTTCACAATCTATGCTTAGTGCCCTTTGAGTGCATTATCTAGGAAAGAACCTGGTAGAGCATCCCACACAAACCAATGCTCCACATGCGGGTTTCACATGCCACGAACTCAACATTCACAGGCAGCTTCAGCGCCACAGCCGTTTTCAGATAGCCCTCAATGCAAAGCTCTAGACGCAAATATTGGTGTGAGAGCTAATTCAATCAAGGAAACACTGCATGTTGGTGAAGGGCATATTGAAGAAGGATCAGAAGAGTGGTTCTTGTGGGACAACAAGTCCATTTGGCTCACTAACTTCACACACCATCAGGCTTCCAAGCAGCTCTCAAGGAAACTCAGTTTTCACACTCTATGCTTAGTGCCCTTTGAGTGCCTAGGACTGAAATGAAGCTGGTAGAGCATCCCACACAAACGAATGCTCCACATGCGGGTTTCACATGCCACCAACTCCACATTCACAGGAAACTTCAGCGCCACAGCCGTTTTCAGATAGCCCTCAATGCAAAGGCTCTAGACGCAAATATTGGTGTGAGAGCTAATTCAATCAAGGAAACACTGCATGTTGGTGAAGGGCATATTGAAGAAGGATCAGCCGAGTGGTTCTTGTGGGAGAACAACTCCATTTGGCTCACTAACTTCACACACCATCAGGCTTCCAAGCAGCTCTCAAGGAAACTCAGTTTTCACACTCTATACTTAGTGCCCTTTGAGTGCATTATCTAGGAATGAACCTGGTAGAGCATCCCACACAAACGAATGCTCCACATGCGGGTTTCACATGCCACCAACTCCACATTCACAGGCAACTTCAGCGCCACAGCCGTTTTCAGATAGCCCTCAATGCAAAGGCTCTAGACGCAAATATTGGTGTGAGAGCTAATTCAATCAAGGAAACACTGCATGTTGGTGAAGGGCATATTAATGGTTCTTGTGGGAGAACAAGTCCATTTGGCTCACTAACTTCACACACCATCAGGCTTCCAAGCAGCTCTCAAGGAAACTCAGTTTTCACACTCTATGCTTAGTGCCCTTTGAGTGCCTAGGACTGAAATGAAGCTTGGTGAGCATCCCACACAAACGAATGCTCCACTTGCGGGTTTCACATGCCACCAACTCCACATTCACAGGCAACTTCAGCGCCACAGCCTTTTTCAGATAGCCCTCAATGCAAAGGCTCTAGACGCAAATATTGGTGTGAGAGCTAATTCAATCAAGGAAACACTGCATGTTGGTGAAGGGCATATTGAAGAAGGATCAGCCGAGTGGTTCTTGTGGGAGAACAACTCCATTTGGCTCACTAACTTCACACACCATCAGGCTTCCAAGCAGCTCTCAAGGAAACTCAGTTTTCACACTCTATACTTAGTGCCCTTTGAGTGCATTATCTAGGAATGAACCTGGTAGAGCATCCCACACAAACGAATGCTCCACATGCGGGTTTCACATGCCACCAACTCCACATTCACAGGCAACTTCAGCGCCACAGCCGTTTTCAGATAGCCCTCAATGCAAAGGCTCTAGACGCAAATATTGGTGTGAGAGCTAATTCAATCAAGGAAACACTGCATGTTGGTGAAGGGCATATTAATGGTTCTTGTGGGAGAACAAGTCCATTTGGCTCACTACCTTCACACACCATCAGGCTTCCAAGCAGCTCTCAAGGAAACTCAGTTTTCACACTCTATGCTTAGTGCCCTTTGAGTGCCTAGGACTGAAATGAAGCTGGTAGAGCATCCCACACAAACGAATGCTCCACTTGCGGATTTCACATGCCACCAACTCCACATTCACAGGCAACTTCAGCGCCACAGCCGTTTTCAGATAGCCCTCAATGCAAAGGCTCTAGACGCAAATATTGGTGTGAGAGCTAATTCAATCAAGGAAACACTGCATGTTGGTAAAGGGCATATTGAAGAAGGATCAGCCGAGTGGTTCTTGTGGGAGAACAACTCCATTTGGCTCACTAACTTCACACACCATCAGGCTTCCAAGCAGCTCTCAAGCAAACTCAGTTTTCACACTCTATGCTTAGTGCCCTTTGAGTGCATTATCTAGGAATGAACCTGGTAGAGCATCCCACACAAACGAATGCTCCACATGCGGGTTTCACATGCCACCAACTCCACATTCACAGGCAACTTCAGCGCCACAGCCGTTTTCAGATAGCCCTCAATGCAAAGGCTCTAGACGCAAATACTGGTGTGAGAGCTAATTCAATCAAGGAAACACTGCATGTTGGTAAAGGGCATATTGAAGAAGGATCTGCCGAGTGGTTCTTGTGGGAGAACAACTCCATTGGGCTCACTAACTTCACACACCATCAGGCTTCCAAGCAGATCTCAAGGAAACTCAGTTTTCACAATCTATGCTTAGTGCCCTTTGAGTGCATTATCTAGGAAAGAACCTGGTAGAGCATCCCACACAAACCAATGCTCCACATGCGGGTTTCACATGCCACCAACTCCACATTCACAGGCAACTTCAGCGCCACAGCCGTTTTCATATAGCCCTCAATGCAAAGGCTCTAGACGCAAATATTGGTGTGAGAGCTAATTCAATCAAGGAAACACTGCATGTTGGTGAAGGGCATATTGAAGAAGGATCAGCCGAGTGGTTCTTGTGGGACAACAAGTCCATTTGGCTCACTAACTTCACACACCATCAGGCTTCCAAGCAGCTCTCAAGGAAACTCAGTTTTCACACTCTATGCTGCCCTTTGAGTGCCTAGGACTGAAATGAAGCTGGTAGAGCATCCCACACAAACGAATGCTCCACATGCGGGTTTCACATGCCACCAACTCCACATTCACAAGGCAACTTCAGCGCCACAGCCTTTTCAGATAGCCCTCAATGCAAAGGCTCTAGACGCAAATATTGGTGTGAGAGCTAATTCAATCAAGGAAACACTGCATGTTGGTAAAGGGCATATTGAAGAAGGATCAGCCGAGTGGTTCTTGTGGGAGAACAAATCCATTTGGCTCACTAACTTCACACACCATCAGGCTTCCAAGCAGCTCTCAAGGAAACTCAGTTTTCACACTCTATGCTTAGTGCCCTTTGAGTGCCTAGGACTGAAATGAAGCTTGGTGAGCATCCCACACAAACGAATGCTCCACTTGCGGGTTTCACATGCCACCAACTCCACATTCACAGGCAACTTCAGCGCCACAGCCGTTTTCAGATAGCCCTCAATGCAAAGGCTCTAGACGCAAATATTGGTGTGAGAGCTAATTCAATCAAGGAAACACTGCATGTTGGTGAAGGGCATATTGAAAGAAGGATTCAGCCGAATGGTTCTTGTGGGAGAACAACTCCATTGGGCTCACTAACTTCACACACCATCAGGCTTCCAAGCAGCTCTCAAGGAAACTCAGTTTTTACACTCTATGCTTAGTGCCCTTTGAGTGCCTAGGACTGAAATGAAGCTTGGTGAGCATCCCACACAAACGAATGCTCCACATGCGGGTTTCACATGCCACCAAATCCACATTCACAGGCAACTTCAGCAGCCACAGCCGTTTTCAGATAGCCCTCAATGCAAAGGCTCTAGATGCAAATATTGGTGTGAGAGCTAATTCAATCAAGGAAACACTGCATGTTGGTAAAGGGCATATTGAAGAAGGATCAGCCGAGTGGTTCTTGTGGGAGAACAACTCCATTGGGCCTCACTAACTTCACACATCATCAGGCTTCCAAGGCAGCTCTCAAGGAAACTCAGTTTTCACAATCTATGCTTAGTGCCCTTTGAGTGCATTATCTAGGAAGAACCTGTAGAGCATCCCCACACAAACCAATGCTCCACATGCGGGTTTCACATGCCACGAACTCAACATTCACAGGCAACTTCAGCGCCACAGCCGTTTTCATATAGCCCTCAATGCAAAGCTCTAGACGCAAATATTGGTGTGAGAGCTAATTCAATCAAGGAAACACTGCATGTTGGTGAAGGGCCATATTGAAGAAGGATCAGAAGAGTGGTTCTTGTGGGACAACAAGTCATTTGGGCTCACTAACTTCACACACCATCAGGCTTCCAAGCAGCTCTCTAAGGAAACTCAGTTTTCACACTCTATGCCTTAGTGCCCTTTGAGTGCCTAGGACTGAAATGAAGCTGGTAGAGCATCCCACACAAACGAATGCTCCACATGCGGGTTTCACATGCCACCAACTCCACATTCACAGGCAACTTCAGCGCCACAGCCGTTTTCAGATAGCCCTCAATGCAAAGGCTCTAGACGCAAATATTGGTGTGAGAGCTAATTCAATCAAGGAAACACTGCATGTTCGTGAAGGGCATATTGAAGAAGGATCAGCCGAGTGGTTCTTGTGGGAGAACAACTCCATTTGGCTCACTAACTTCACACACAATCAGGCTTCAAGCAGCTCTCAAGGAAACTCAGTTTTCACACTCTATACTTAGTGCCCTTTGAGTGCATTATCTAGGAATGAACCTGGTAGAGCATCCCACACAAACGAATGCTCCACATGCGGGTTTCACATGCCACGAACTCCACATTCACAGGCAACTTCAGCGCCACAGCCGTTTTCAGATAGCCCTCAATGCAAAGGCTCTAGACGCAAATATTGGTGTGAGAGCTAATTCAATCAAGGAAACACTGCATGTTGGTGAAGGGCATATTAATGGTTCTTGTGGGAGAACAAGTCCATTTGGCTCACTAACTTCACACACCATCAGGCTTCCAAGCAGCTCTCAAGGAAACTCAGTTTTCACACTCTATGCTTAGTGCCCTTTGAGTGCCTAGGACTGAAATGAAGCTGGTAGAGCATCCCACACAAACGAATGCTCCACTTGCGGATTTCACATGCCACCAACTCCACATTCACAGGCAACTTCAGCGCCACAGCCGTTTTCAGATAGCCCTCAATGCAAAGGCTCTAGACGCAAATATTGGTGTGAGAGCTAATTCAATCAAGGAAACACTGCATGTTGGTAAAGGGCATATTGAAGAAGGATCAGCCGAGTGGTTCTTGTGGGAGAACAACTCCATTGGGCTCACTAACTTCACACACCATCAGGCTTCCAAGCAGCTCTCAAGCAAACTCAGTTTTCACACTCTATGCTTAGTGCCCTTTGAGTGCATTATCTAGGAATGAACCTGGTAGAGCATCCCACACAAACGAATGCTCCACATGCGGGTTTCACATGCCACCAACTCCACATTCACAGGCAACTTCAGCGCCACAGCCGTTTTCAGATAGCCCTCAATGCAAAGGCTCTAGACGCAAATACTGGTGTGAGAGCTAATTCAATCAAGGAAACACTGCATGTTGGTAAAGGGCATATGAAGAAGGATCTGCCGAGTGGTTCTTGTGGGAGAACAACTCCATTTGGCTCACTAA
This sequence comes from Ochotona princeps, assembly GCF_030435755.1. Taxonomy (NCBI): domain Eukaryota; kingdom Metazoa; phylum Chordata; class Mammalia; order Lagomorpha; family Ochotonidae; genus Ochotona; species Ochotona princeps. The sequence continues at coordinate 22,083 of NW_026700286.1, read as the reverse complement.
CTTCACACACCATCAGGCTTCCAAGCAGCTCTCAAGGAAACTCAGTTTTCACAATCTATGCTTAGTGCCCTTTGAGTGCATTATCTAGGAAAGAACCTGGTAGAGCATCCCACACAAACCAATGCTCCACATTGCGGGTTTCACATGCCACGAACTCAACATTCACAGGCAGCTTCAGCGCCACACGCCGTTTTCAGATAGCCCTCAATGCAAAGCTCTAGACGCAAATATTGGTGTGAGAGCTAATTCAATCAAGGAAACACTGCATGTTGGTGAAGGGCATATTGAAGAAGGATCAGAGAGTGGTTCTTGTGGGGACAACAAGTCCATTTGGCTCACTAACTTCACACACCATCAGGCTTCCAAGCAGCTCTCAAGGAAACTCAGTTTTCACACTCTATGCTTAGTGCCCTTTGAGTGCCTAGGACTGAAATGAAGCTGTAGAGCATCCCACACAAACGAATGCTCCACATGCGGTTTCACATGCCACCAACTCCACATTCACAGGAAACTTCAGCGCCACAGCCGTTTTCAGATAGCCCTCAATGCAAAGGCTCTAGACGCAAATATTGGTGTGAGAGCTAATTCAATCAAGGAAACACTGCATGTTGGTGAAGGCATATTGAAGAAGGATCAGCCGAGTGGTTCTTGTGGGAGAACAACTCCATTTGGCTCAGCTAACTTCACACACCATCAGGCTTCCAAGCAGCTCTCAAGGAAACTCAGTTTTCACACTCTATACTTAGTGCCCTTTGAGTGCATTATCTAGGAATGAACCTGGTAGAGCATCCCACACAAACGAATGCTCCACATGCGGGTTTCACATGCCACCAACTCCACATTCACAGGCAACTTCAGCGCCACAGCCGTTTTCAGATAGCCCTCAATGCAAAGGCTCTAGACGCAAATATTGGTGTGAGAGCTAATTCAATCAAGGAAACACTGCATGTTGGTGAAGGGCATATTAATGGTTCTTGTGGGAGAACAAGTCCCATTTGGCTCACTAACTTCACACACCATCAGGCTTCCAAGCAGCTCTCAAGGAAACTCAGTTTTCACACTCTATGCTTAGTGCCCTTTGAGTGCCTAGGACTGAAATGAAGCTTGGTGAGCATCCCACACAAACGAATGCTCCACTTGCGGGTTTCACATGCCACCAACTACACATTCACAGGCAACTTCAGCGCCACAGCCTTTTTCAGATAGCCCTCAATGCAAAGGCTCTAGACGCAAAATATTGGTGTGAGAGCTAATTCAATCAAGGAAACACTGCATGTTGGTGAAGGGCATATTGAAGAAGGATCAGCCGAGTGGTTCTTGTGGGAGAACAACTCCATTTGGCTCACTAACTTCACACACCATCAGGCTTCCAAGCAGCTCTCAAGGGAAACTCAGTTTTCACACTCTATACTTAGTGCCCTTTGAGTGCATTATCTAGGAATGAACCTGGTAGAGCATCCCACACAAACGAATGCTCCACATGCGGGTTTCACATGCCACCAACTCCACATTCACAGGCAACTTCAGCGCCACAGCCGTTTTCAGATAGCCCTCAATGCAAAGGCTCTAGACGCAAATATTGGTGTGAGAGCTAATTCAATCAAGGAAACACTGCATGTTGGTGAAGGGCATATTAATGGTTCTTGTGGGAGAACAAGTCCATTTGGCTCACTACCTTCACACACCATCAGGCTTCCAAGCAGCTCTCAAGGAAACTCAGTTTTCACACTCTATGCTTAGTGCCCTTTGAGTGCCTAGGACTGAAATGAAGCTGGTAGAGCATCCCACACAAGACGAATGCTCCACTTGCGATTTCACATGCCACCAACTCCACATTCACACGGCAACTTCAGCGCCACAGCGTTTTCAGATAGCCCTCAATGCAAAGGCTCTAGACGCAAATATTGGTGTGAGAGCTAATTCAATCAAGGAAACACTGCATGTTGGTAAAGGGCATATTGAAGAAGGATCAGCCGAGTGGTTCTTGTGGGAGAACAACTCCATTTGGCTCACTAACTTCACACACCATCAGGCTTCCAAGCAGCTCTCAAGCAAACTCAGTTTTCACACTCTATGCTTAGTGCCCTTTGAGTGCATTATCTAGGAATGAACCTGGTAGAGCATCCCACACAAACGAATGCTCCACATGCGGGTTTCACATGCCACCAACTCCACATTCACAGGCAACTTCAGCGCCACAGCCGTTTTCAGATAGCCCTCAATGCAAAGGCTCTAGAATACTGGTGTGAGAGCTAATTCAATCAAGGAAACACTGCATGTTGGTAAAGGGCATATTGAAGAAGGATCTGCCGAGTGGTTCTTGTGGGAGAACAACTCCATTTGGCTCACTAACTTCACACACCATCAGGCTTCCAAGCAGATCTCAAGGAAACTCAGTTTTCACAATCTATGCTTAGTGCCCTTTGAGTGCATTATCTAGGAAAGAACCTGGTAGAGCATCCCACACAAACCAATGCTCCACATGCGGGTTTCACATGCCACCAACTCCACATTCACAGGCAACTTCAGCGCCACAGCCGTTTTCATATAGCCCTCAATGCAAAGGCTCTAGACGCAAATATTGGTGTGAGAGCTAATTCAATCAAGGAAACACTGCATGTTGGTGAAGGGCATATTGAAGAAGGATCAGCCGAAGGAAGTGGTTCTTGTGGGACAACAAGTCCATTTGGCTCACTAACTTCACACACCATCAGGCTTCCAAGCAGCTCTCAAGGAAACTCAGTTTTCACACTCTATGCTTAGTGCCCTTTGAGTGCCTAGGACTGAAATGAAGCTGGTAGAGCATCCCACACAAACGAATGCTCCACATGCGGGTTTCACATGCCACCAACTCCACATTCACAGGCAACTTCAGCGCCACAGCCTTTTTCAGATAGCCCTCAATGCAAAGGCTCTAGACGCAAATATTGGTGTGAGAGCTAATTCAATCAAGGAAACACTGCATGTTGGTAAAGGGCATATTGAAGAAGGATCAGCCGAGTGGTTCTTGTGGGAGAACAAATCCATTTGGCTCACTAACTTCACACACCATCAGGCTTCCAAGCAGCTCTCAAGGAAACTCAGTTTTCACACTCTATGCTTAGTGCCCTTTGAGTGCCTAGGACTGAAATGAAGCTTGGTGAGCATCCCACACAAACGAATGCTCCACTTGCGGGTTTCACATGCCACCAACTCCACATTCACAGGCAACTTCAGCGCCACAGCCGTTTTCAGATAGCCCTCAATGCAAAGGCTCTAGACGCAAATATTGGTGTGAGAGCTAATTCAATCAAGGAAACACTGCATGTTGGTGAAGGGCATATTGAAGAAGGATCAGCCGAATGGTTCTTGTGGGAGAACAACTCCATTGGGCTCACTAACTTCACACACCATCAGGCTTCCAAGCAGCTCTCAAGGAAACTCAGTTTTCACAATCTATGCTTAGTGCCCTTTGAGTGCATTATCTAGGAAAGAACCTGGTAGAGCATCCCACACAAACCAATGCTCCACATGCGGGTTTCACATGCCACGAACTCAACATTCACAGGCAACTTCAGCGCCACAGCCGTTTTCATATAGCCCTCAATGCAAAGCTCTAGACGCAAATATTGGTGTGAGAGCTAATTCAATCAAGGAAACACTGCATGTTGGTGAAGGGCATATTGAAGAAGGATCAGAAGAGTGGTTCTTGTGGGACAACAAGTCCATTTGGCTCACTAACTTCACACACCATCAGGCTTCCAAGCAGCTCTCAAGGAAACTCAGTTTTCACACTCTATGCTTAGTGCCCTTTGAGTGCCTAGGACTGAAATGAAGCTGGTAGAGCATCCCACACAAACGAATGCTCCACATGCGGGTTTCACATGCCACCAACTCCACATTCACAGGCAACTTCAGCGCCACAGCCGTTTTCAGATAGCCCTCAATGCAAAGGCTCTAGACGCAAATATTGGTGTGAGAGCTAATTCAATCAAGGAAACACTGCATGTTCGTGAAGGGCATATTGAAGAAGGATCAGCCGAGTGGTTCTTGTGGGAGAACAACTCCATTTGGCTCACTAACTTCACACACCATCAGGCTTCCAAGCAGCTCTCAAGGAAACTCAGTTTTCACACTCTATACTTAGTGCCCTTTGAGTGCATTATCTAGGAATGAACCTGGTAGAGCATCCCACACAAACGAATGCTCCACATGCGGGTTTCACATGCCACCAACTCCACATTCACAGGCAACTTCAGCGCCACAGCCGTTTTCAGATAGCCCTCAATGCAAAGGCTCTAGACGCAAATATTGGTGTGAGAGCTAATTCAATCAAGGAAACACTGCATGTTGGTGAAGGGCATATTAATGGTTCTTGTGGGAGAACAAGTCCATTTGGCTCACTAACTTCACACACCATCAGGCTTCCAAGCAGCTCTCAAGGAAACTCAGTTTTCACACTCTATGCTTAGTGCCCTTTGAGTGCCTAGGACTGAAATGAAGCTGGTAGAGCATCCCACACAAACGAATGCTCCACTTGCGGATTTCACATGCCACCAACTCCACATTCACAGGCAACTTCAGCGCCACAGCCGTTTTCAGATAGCCCTCAATGCAAAGGCTCTAGACGCAAATATTGGTGTGAGAGCTAATTCAATCAAGGAAACACTGCATGTTGGTAAAGGGCATATTGAAGAAGGATCAGCCGAGTGGTTCTTGTGGGAGAACAACTCCATTTGGCTCACTAACTTCACACACCATCAGGCTTCCAAGCAGCTCTCAAGCAAACTCAGTTTTCACACTCTATGCTTAGTGCCCTTTGAGTGCATTATCTAGGAATGAACCTGGTAGAGCATCCCACACAAACCAATGCTCCACATGCGGGTTTCACATGCCACCAACTCCACATTCACAGGCAACTTCAGCGCCACAGCCGTTTTCAGATAGCCCTCAATGCAAAGGCTCTAGACGCAAATACTGGTGTGAGAGCTAATTCAATCAAGGAAACACTGCATGTTGGTAAAGGGCATATTGAAGAAGGATCTGCCGAGTGGTTCTTGTGGGAGAACAACTCCATTTGGCTCACTAACTTCACACACCATCAGGCTTCCAAGCAGATCTCAAGGAAACTCAGTTTTCACAATCTATGCTTAGTGCCCTTTGAGTGCATTATCTAGGAAAGAACCTGGTAGAGCATCCCACACAAACGAATGCTCCACATGCGGGTTTCACATGCCACCAACTCCACATTCACAGGCAACTTCAGCGCCACAGCCGTTTTCATATAGCCCTCAATGCAAAGGCTCTAGACGCAAATATTGGTGTGAGAGCTAATTCAACCAAGGAAACACTGCATGTTGGTGAAGGGCATATTGAAGAAGGATCAACCGAGTGGTTCTTGTGGGACAACAAGTCCATTTGGCTCACTAACTTCACACACCATCAGGCTTCCAAGCAGCTCTCAAGGAAACTCAGTTTTCACACTCTATGCTTAGTGCCCTTTGAGTGCCTAGGACTGAAATGAAGCTGGTAGAGCATCCCACACAAACGAATGCTCCACATGCGGGTTTCACATGCCACCAACTCCACATTCACAGGCAACTTCAGCGCCACAGCCGTTTTCAGATAGCCCTCAATGCAAAGGCTCTAGACGCAAATATTGGTGTGAGAGCTAATTCAATCAAGGAAACACTGCATGTTGGTAAAGGGCATATTGAAGAAGGATCAGCCGAGTGGTTCTTGTGGGAGAACAAATCCATTTGGCTCACTAACTTCACACACCATCAGGCTTCCAAGCAGCTCTCAAGGAAACTCAGTTTTCACACTCTATGCTTAGTGCCCTTTGAGTGCATTATCTAGGAATGAACCTGGTAGAGCATCCCACACAAACGAATGCTCCACATGCGGGTTTCACATGCCACCAACTCCACATTCACAGGAAACTTCAGCGCCAAAGCCGTTTTCAGATAGCCCTCAATGCAAAGGCTCTAGACGCAAATATTGGTGTGAGAGCTAATTCAATCAAGGAAACACTGCATGTTCGTGAAGGGAATATTTAAGAAGGATCAGCCGAATGGTTCTTGTGGAAGAACAACTCCATTTGGCTCACTAACTTCACACACCATCAGGCTTCCAAGCAGCTCTCAAGGAAACTCAGTTTTCACACTCTATGCTTAGTGCCCTTTGAGTGCCTGGGACTGAAATGAAGCTGGTAGAGCATCCCACACAAACGACTGCTCCACTTGCGGGTTTCACATGCCACCAACTCCACATTCACAGGCAACTTCAGCGCCACAGCCGTTTTCAGATAGCCCTCAATGCAAAGGCTCTAGACGCAAATATTGGTGTGAGAGCTAATTCAATCAAGGAAACACTGCATGTTGGTAAAGGGCATATTGATGAAGGATCAGCCGAGTGGTTCTTGTGGGAGAACAACTCCATTTGGCTCACTAACTTCACACACCATCAGGCTTCCAAGCAGCTCTCAAGGAAACTCAGTTTTCACACTCTATGCTTAGTGCCCTTTGAGTGCATTATCTAGGAATGAACCTGGTAGAGCATCCCACACAAACCAATGCTCCACATGCGGGTTTCACATGCCACCAACTCCACATTCACAGGAAACTTCAGCGCCACAGCCATTTTCAGATAACCCTCAATGCAAAGGCTCTAGACGCAAATATTGGTGTGAGAGCTAATTCAATCAAGGAAACACTGCATGTTGGTGAAGGGCATATTGAAGAAGGATCTGCCGAATGGTTCTTGTGGGAGAACAACTCCATTTGGCTCACTAACTTCACACACCATCAGGCTTCCAAGCAGCTCTCAAGGAAACTCAGTTTTTACACTCTATGCTTAGTGCCCTTTGAGTGCCTAGGACTGAAATGAAGCTTGGTGAGCATCCCACACAAACGAATGCTCCACATGCGGGTTTCACATGCCACCAACTCCACATTCACAGGCAACTTCAGCGCCACAGCCGTTTTCAGATAGCCCTCAATGCAAAGGCTCTAGACGCAAATATTGGTGTGAGAGCTAATTCAATCAAGGAGACACTGCATGTTGGTGAAGGGCATATTGAAGAAGGATCAGCCGAGTGTTTCTTGTGGGAGAACAACTCCATTTGGCTCACTAACTTCACACACCATCAGGCTTCCAAGCAGCTCTCAAGGAAACTCAGTTTTCACACTCTATACTGAGTGCCCTTTGAGTGCATTATCTAGGAATGAACCTGGTAGAGCATCCCACACAAACGAATGCTCCACATGCGGGTTTCACATGCCACCAACTCCACATTCACAGGCAACTTCAGCGCCACAGCCGTTTTCAGATAGCCCTCAATGCAAAGGATCTAGATGCAAATATTGGTGTGAGAGCTAATTCAATCAAGGAAACACTGCATGTTGGTGAAGGGCATATTGAAGAAGGATCAGCGAGTGGTTCTTGTGGGAGAACAAGTCCATTTGGCTCACTAACTTCACACACCATCAGGATTCCAAGCAGCTCTCAAGGAAACTCAGTTTTCACACTCTATGCTTAGTGCCCTTTGAGTGCATTATCTAGGAATGAAGCTGGTAGAGCATCCTACACAAACGAATGCTCCACATGCGGGTTTCACATGCCACCAACTCCACATTCACAGGCAACTTCAGCGCCACAGCCGTTTTCAGATAGCCCTCAATGCAAAGGCTCTAGACGCAAATACTGGTGTGAGAGCTAATTCAATCAAGGAAACACTGCATGTTGGTAAAGGGCATATTGAAGAAGGATCAGCCGAGTGGTTCTTGTGGGAGAACAAGTCCATTGGCTCACTAACTTCACACACCATCAGGCTTCCAAGCAGCTCTCAAGGAAACTCAGTTTTCACACTCTATGCTTAGTGCCCTTTGAGGGCATTATCTAGGAATGAACCTGGTAGAGCATCCCACACAAACGAATGCTCCACATGCGGGTTTCACATGCCACCAACTCCACATTCACAGGCAACTTCAGCGCCACAGCCGTTTTCAGATAGCCCTCAATGCAAAGGCTCTAGACGCAAATATTGGTGTGAGAGCTAATTCAATCAAGGAAACACTGCATGTTGGTGAAGGGCATATGGAAGAAGGATCAGCTGAGTGGTTCTTGTTGGAGAACAACTCCATTTGGCTCACTAACTTCACACACCATCAGGCTTCCAAGCAGCTCTCAAGGAAACTCAGTTTTCACACTCTATGCTTAGTGCCCTTTGAGTGCATTATCTAGGAATGAACCTGGTAGAGTATCCCACACAAACGAATGCTCCACATGCGGGTTTCACATGCCACCAACTCCACATTCACAGGCAACTTCAGCGCCACAGCCGTTTTCAGATAGCCCTCAATGCAAAGGCTCTAGACGCAAGTATTGGTGTGAGAGCTAATTCAATCAAGGAAACACTGCATGTTGGTGAAGGGCATATTGAAGAAGGATCAGCCGACTGGTTCTTGTGGGAGAACAACTCCATTTGGCTCACTAACTTCACACACGATCAGGCTTCCAAGCAGCTCTCAAGGAAACTCAGTTTTCACACTCTATGCTTAGTGCCCTTTGAGTGCATTATCTAGGAGTGAACCTGGTAGAGCATCCCACACAAACGAATGCTCCACATGCGGGTTTCACATGCCACCAACTCCACATTCTCAGGCAACTTCAGCGCCACAGCCATTTTCAGATAGCCCTCAATGCAAAGGCTCTAGACGCAAGTATTGGTGTGAGAGCTAATTCAATCAAGGAAACACTGCATGTTGGTGAAGGGCATATTGAAGAAGGATCAGCCGACTGGTTCTTGTGGGAGAACAACTCCATTTGGCTCACTAACTTCACACACGATCAGGCTTCCAAGCAGCTCTCAAGGAAACTCAGTTTTCACACTCTATGCTTAGTGCCCTTTGAGTGCATTATCTAGGAGTGAACCTGGTAGAGCATCCCACACAAACGAATGCTCCACATGCGGGTTTCACATGCCACCAACTCCACATTCTCAGGCAACTTCAGCGCCACAGCCGTTTTCAGATAGCCCTCAATGCAAAGGCTCTAGAAGCAAGTATTGGTGTGAGAGCTAATTCAATCAAGGAAACACTGCATGTTGGTGAAGTGCATATTGAAGCAGGATCAGCCGAGTGGTTCTTGTGGGAGAACTAGTCCATTTGGCTCACTAACTTCACACACCATCAGGCTTCCAAGCAGCTCTCAAGGAAACTCAGTTTTCACACTCTATGCTTAATGCCCTTTGAGTGCATTATCTAGGAATGAACCTGGTAGAGCATCCCACACAAACGAATGCTCCACATGCGGGTTTCACATGCCACCAACTCCACATTCACAGGCAACTTCAGCGCCACAGCCGTTTTCAGATAGCCCTCAATGCAAAGGCTCTAGACGCAAATATTGGTGTGAGAGCTAATTCAATCAAGGAAACACTGCATGTTGGTGAAGGGCATATTGAAGAAGGATCAGCCGAATGGTTCTTGTGGGAGAACAACTCCATTTGGCTCACTAACTTCACACACCATCAGGCTTCCAAGCAGCTCTCAAGGAAACTCAGTTTTTACACTCTATGCTTAGTGCCCTTTGAGTGCCTAGGACTGATAGGAAGCTGGTAGAGCATCCCACACAAACGAATGCTCCACATGCGGTTTTCACATGCCACCAACTCCACATTCACAGGCAACTTCAGCGCCACAGCGTTTTTCAGATAGCCCTCAATGCAAAGGCTCTAGACGCAAATATTGGTGTGAGAGCTAATTCAATCAAGGAAACACTGCATGTTGGTGAAGGGCATATTGAAGAAGGATCAGCTGAGTGGTTCTTGTGGGAGAACAAGTCCATTTGGCTCACTAACTTCACACACCATCAGGCTTCCAAGCAGCTCTCAAGGAAACTCAGTTTTCACACTCTATGCTTAGTGCCCTTTGAGTGCCTAGGACTGAAATGAAGCTGGTAGAGCATCCCACACAAACGAATGCTCCACTTGCGGATTTCACATGCCACCAACTCCACATTCACAGGCAACTTCAGCGCCACAGCCGTTTTCAGATAGCCCTCAATGCAAAGGCTCTAGACGCAAATATTGGTGTGAGAGCTAATTCAATCAAGGAAACACTGCATGTTGGTAAAGGGCATATTGAAGAAGGATCAGCCGAGTGGTTCTTGTGGGAGAACAACTCCATTTGGCTCACTAACTTCACACACCATCAGGCTTCCAAGCAGCTCTCAAGCAAACTCAGTTTTCACACTCTATGCTTAGTGCCCTTTGAGTGCATTATCTAGGAATGAACCTGGTAGAGCATCCCACACAAACGAATGCTCCACATGCGGGTTTCACATGCCACCAACTCCACATTCACAGGCAACTTCAGCGCCACAGCCGTTTTCAGATAGCCCTCAATGCAAAGGCTCTAGACGCAAATACTGGTGTGAGAGCTAATTCAATCAAGGAAACACTGCATGTTGGTAAAGGGCATATTGAAGAAGGATCAGCCGAGTGGTTCTTGTGGGAGAACAACTCCATTTGGCTCACTAACTTCACACACCATCAGGCTTCCAAGCAGCTCTCAAGGAAACTCAGTTTTCACAATCTATGCTTAGTGCCCTTTGAGTGCATTATCTAGGAAAGAACCTGGTAGAGCATCCCACACAAACGAATGCTCCACATGCGGGTTTCACATGCCACCAACTCCACATTCACAGGCAACTTCAGCGCCACAGCGTTTTTCAGATAGCCCTCAATGCAAAGGCTCTAGACGCAAATATTGGTGTGAGAGCTAATTCAATCAAGGAAACACTGCATGTTGGTGAAGGGCATATTGAAGAAGGATCAGCTGAGTGGTTCTTGTGGGAGAACAAGTCCATTTGGCTCACTAACTTCACACACCATCAGGCTTCCAAGCAGCTCTCAAGGAAACTCAGTTTTCACACTCTATGCTTAGTGCCCTTCGAGTGCCTAGGACTGAAATGAAGCTGGTAGAGCATCCCACACAAACGAATGCTCCACTTGCGGATTTCACATGCCACCAACTCCACATTCACAGGCAACTTCAGCGCCACAGCCGTTTTCAGATAGCCCTCAATGCAAAGGCTCCAGACGCAAATATTGGTGTGAGAGCTAATTCAATCAAGGAAACACTGCATGTTGGTAAAGGGCATATTGAAGAAGGATCAGCCGAGTGGTTCTTGTGGGAGAACAACTCCATTTGGCTCACTAACTTCACACACCATCAGGCTTCCAAGCAGCTCTCAAGCAAACTCAGTTTTCACACTCTATGCTTAGTGCCCTTTGAGTGCATTATCTAGGAATGAACCTGGTAGAGCATCCCACACAAACGAATGCTCCACATGCGGGTTTCACATGCCACCAACTCCACATTCACAGGCAACTTCAGCGCCACAGCCTTTTTCAGATAGCCCTCAATGCAAAGGCTCTAGACGCAAATACTGGTGTGATAGCTAATTCAATCAAGGAAACACTGCATGTTGGTAAAGGGCATATTGAAGAAGGATCTGCCGAGTGGTTCTTGTGGGAGAACAACTCCATTTGGCTCACTAACTTCACACACCATCAGGCTTCCAAGCAGCTCTCAAGGAAACTCAGTTTTCACAATCTATGCTTAGTGCCCTTTGAGTGCATTATCTAGGAAAGAACCTGGTAGAGCATCCCACACAAACGAATGCTCCACATGCGGGTTTCACATGCCACCAACTCCACATTCACAGGCAACTTCAGCGCCACAGCCGTTTTCATATAGCCCTCAATGCAAAGGCTCTAGACGCAAATATTGGTGTGAGAGCTAATTCAACCAAGGAAACACTGCATGTTGGTGAAGGGCATATTGAAGAAGGATCAGCCGAGTGGTTCTTGTGGGACAACAAGTCCATTTGGCTCACTAACTTCACACACCATCAGGCTTCCAAGCAGCTCTCAAGGAAACTCAGTTTTCACACTCTATGCTTAGTGCCCTTTGAGTGCATTATCTAGGAATGAACCTGGTAGAGCATCCCACACAAACGAATGCTCCACATGCGGGTTTCACATGCCACCAACTCCACATTCACAGGCAACTTCAGCGCCACAGCCGTTTTCAGATAGCCCTCAATGCAAAGGATCTAGATGCAAATATTGGTGTGAGAGCTAATTCAATCAAGGAAACACTGCATGTTGGTGAAGGGCATATTGAAGAAGGATCAGCGAGTGGTTCTTGTGGGAGAACAAGTCCATTTGGCTCACTAACTTCACACACCATCAGGCTTCCAAGCAGCTCTCAAGGAAACTCAGTTTTCACACTCTATACTTAGTGCCCTTTGAGTGCCTAGGACTGAAATGAAGCTGGTAGAGCATCCCACACAAACGAATGCTCCACATGCGGGTTTCACATGCCACGACTCCACATTCACAGGCAACTTCAGCGCCACAGCCTTTTTCAGATAGCCCTCAATGCAAAGGCTCTAGACGCAAATATTGGTGTGAGAGCTAATTCAATCAAGGAAACACTGCATGTTGGTGAAGGGCATATTGAAGAAGGATCAGCCGAGTGGTTCTTGTGGGAGAACAACTCCATTTGGCTCACTAACTTCACACACCATCAGGCTCCCAAGCAGCTCTCAAGGAAACTCGGTTTTCACACTCTATGCTTAGTGCCCTTTGAGTGCCTAGGACTGAAATGAAGCTGGTAGAGCATCCCACACAAACGAATGCTCCACATGCGGGTTTCACATGCCACCAACTCCACATTCACAGGCAACTTCAGCGCCACAGCCGTTTTCAGATAGCCCTCAATGCAAAGGCTCTAGACGCAAATATTGGTGTGAGAGCTAATTCAATCAAGGAAACACTGCATGTTGGTGAAGGGCATATTGAAGAAGGATCAGCGAGTGGTTCTTGTTGGAGAACAATTCCATTTGGCTCACTAACTTCACACACCATCAGGCTTCCAAGCAGCTCTCAAGGAAACTCAGTTTTCACACTCTATGCTTAGTGCCCTTTGAGTGCATTATCTAGGAATGAACCTGGTAGAGCATCCCACACAAACGAATGCTCCACATGCGGGTTTCACATGCCACCAACTCCACATTCACAGGAAACTTCAGCGCCACAGCCGTTTTCAGATAGCTCTCAATGCAAAGGCTCTAGACGCAAATATTGGTGTGAGAGCTAATTCAATCAAGGAAACACTGCATGTTGGTGAAGGGCATATTGAAGAAGGATCAGCCGAGTGGTTCTTGTGGGAGAACAACTCCATTGGGCTCGCTAACTTCACACACCATCAGGCTTCCAAGCAGCTCTCAAGGAAACTCAGTTTTCACACTCTATGCTTAGTGCCCTTTGAGTGCCTAGGACTGAAATGAAGCTGGTAGAGCATCCCACACAAACGAATGCTCCACATGCGGGTTTCACATGCCACCAACTCCACATTCACAGGCAACTTCAGCGTCACAGCCGTTTTCAGATAGCCCTCAATGCAAAGGCTCTAGACGCAAATATTGGTGTGAGAGCTAATTCAATCAAGGAAACACTGCAAGTTGGTAAAGGGCATATTGAAGAAGAATCAGCCGAGTGGTTCTTGTGGGAGAACAAGTCCATTTGGCTCACTAACTTCACACACCATCAGGATTCCAAGCAGCTCTCAAGGAAACTCAGTTTTCACACTCTATGCTTAGTGCCCTTTGAGTGCATTATCTAGGAATGAAGCTGGTAGAGCATCCTACACAAACGAATGCTCCACATGCGGGTTTCACATGCCACCAACTCCACATTCACAGGCAACTTCAGCGCCACAGCCGTTTTCAGATAGCCCTCAATGCAAAGGCTCTAGACGCAAATACTGGTGTGAGAGCTAATTCAATCAAGGAAACACTGCATGTTGGTAAAGGGCATATTGAAGAAGGATCAGCCGAGTGGTTCTTGTGGGAGAACAAGTCCATTGGCTCACTAACTTCACACACCATCAGGCTTCCAAGCAGCTCTCAAGGAAACTCAGTTTTCACACTCTATGCTTAGTGCCCTTTGAGGGCATTATCTAGGAATGAACCTGGTAGAGCATCCCACACAAACGAATGCTCCACATGCGGGTTTCACATGCCACCAACTCCACATTCACAGGCAACTTCAGCGCCACAGCCGTTTTCAGATAGCCCTCAATGCAAAGGCTCTAGACGCAAATATTGGTGTGAGAGCTAATTCAATCAAGGAAACACTGCATGTTGGTGAAGGGCATATGGAAGAAGGATCAGCTGAGTGGTTCTTGTTGGAGAACAACTCCATTTGGCTCACTAACTTCACACACCATCAGGCTTCCAAGCAGCTCTCAAGGAAACTCAGTTTTCACACTCTATGCTTAGTGCCCTTTGAGTGCATTATCTACGAATGAACCTGGTAGAGTATCCCACACAAACGAATGCTCCACATGCGGGTTTCACATGCCACCAACTCCACATTCTCAGGCAACTTCAGCGCCACAGCCGTTTTCAGATAGCCCTCAATGCAAAGGCTCTAGACGCAAGTATTGGTGTGAGAGCTAATTCAATCAAGGAAACACTGCATGTTGGTGAAGGGCATATTGAAGAAGGATCAGCCGACTGGTTCTTGTGGGAGAACAACTCCATTTGGCTCACTAACTTCACACACGATCAGGCTTCCAAGCAGCTCTCAAGGAAACTCAGTTTTCACACTCTATGCTTAGTGCCCTTTGAGTGCATTATCTAGGAGTGAACCTGGTAGAGCATCCCACACAAACGAATGCTCCACATGCGGGTTTCACATGCCACCAACTCCACATTCTCAGGCAACTTCAGCGCCACAGCCATTTTCAGATAGCCCTCAATGCAAAGGCTCTAGACGCAAGTATTGGTGTGAGAGCTAATTCAATCAAGGAAACACTGCATGTTGGTGAAGGGCATATTGAAGAAGGATCAGCCGACTGGTTCTTGTGGGAGAACAACTCCATTTGGCTCACTAACTTCACACACGATCAGGCTTCCAAGCAGCTCTCAAGGAAACTCAGTTTTCACACTCTATGCTTAGTGCCCTTTGAGTGCATTATCTAGGAGTGAACCTGGTAGAGCATCCCACACAAACGAATGCTCCACATGCGGGTTTCACATGCCACCAACTCCACATTCTCAGGCAACTTCAGCGCCACAGCCGTTTTCAGATAGCCCTCAATGCAAAGGCTCTAGAAGCAAGTATTGGTGTGAGAGCTAATTCAATCAAGGAAACACTGCATGTTGGTGAAGTGCATATTGAAGCAGGATCAGCCGAGTGGTTCTTGTGGGAGAACTAGTCCATTTGGCTCACTAACTTCACACACCATCAGGCTTCCAAGCAGCTCTCAAGGAAACTCAGTTTTCACACTCTATGCTTAATGCCCTTTGAGTGCATTATCTAGGAATGAACCTGGTAGAGCATCCCACACAAACGAATGCTCCACATGCGGGTTTCACATGCCACCAACTCCACATTCACAGGCAACTTCAGCGCCACAGCCGTTTTCAGATAGCCCTCAATGCAAAGGCTCTAGACGCAAATATTGGTGTGAGAGCTAATTCAATCAAGGAGACACTGCATGTTGGTGAAGGGCATATTGAAGAAGGATCAGCCGAATGGTTCTTGTGGGAGAACAACTCCATTTGGCTCACTAACTTCACACACCATCAGGCTTCCAAGCAGCTCTCAAGGAAACTCAGTTTTTACACTCTATGCTTAGTGCCCTTTGAGTGCCTAGGACTGATAGGAAGCTGGTAGAGCATCCCACACAAACGAATGCTCCACATGCGGTTTTCACATGCCACCAACTCCACATTCACAGGCAACTTCAGCGCCACAGCGTTTTTCAGATAGCCCTCAATGCAAAGGCTCTAGACGCAAATATTGGTGTGAGAGCTAATTCAATCAAGGAAACACTGCATGTTGGTGAAGGGCATATTGAAGAAGGATCAGCTGAGTGGTTCTTGTGGGAGAACAAGTCCATTTGGCTCACTAACTTCACACACCATCAGGCTTCCAAGCAGCTCTCAAGGAAACTCAGTTTTCACACTCTATGCTTAGTGCCCTTTGAGTGCCTAGGACTGAAATGAAGCTGGTAGAGCATCCCACACAAACGAATGCTCCACTTGCGGATTTCACATGCCACCAACTCCACATTCACAGGCAACTTCAGCGCCACAGCCGTTTTCAGATAGCCCTCAATGCAAAGGCTCTAGACGCAAATATTGGTGTGAGAGCTAATTCAATCAAGGAAACACTGCATGTTGGTAAAGGGCATATTGAAGAAGGATCAGCCGAGTGGTTCTTGTGGGAGAACAACTCCATTTGGCTCACTAACTTCACACACCATCAGGCTTCCAAGCAGCTCTCAAGCAAACTCAGTTTTCACACTCTATGCTTAGTGCCCTTTGAGTGCATTATCTAGGAATGAACCTGGTAGAGCATCCCACACAAACGAATGCTCCACATGCGGGTTTCACATGCCACCAACTCCACATTCACAGGCAACTTCAGCGCCACAGCCGTTTTCAGATAGCCCTCAATGCAAAGGCTCTAGACGCAAATACTGGTGTGAGAGCTAATTCAATCAAGGAAACACTGCATGTTGGTAAAGGGCATATTGAAGAAGGATCTGCCGAGTGGTTCTTGTGGGAGAACAACTCCATTTGGCTCACTAACTTCACACACCATCAGGCTTCCAAGCAGCTCTCAAGGAAACTCAGTTTTCACAATCTATGCTTAGTGCCCTTTGAGTGCATTATCTAGGAAAGAACCTGGTAGAGCATCCCACACAAACGAATGCTCCACATGCGGGTTTCACATGCCACCAACTCCACATTCACAGGCAACTTCAGCGCCACAGCCGTTTTCATATAGCCCTCAATGCAAAGGCTCTAGACGCAAATATTGGTGTGAGAGCTAATTCAACCAAGGAAACACTGCATGTTGGTGAAGGGCATATTGAAGAAGGATCAGCCGAGTGGTTCTTGTGGGACAACAAGTCCATTTGGCTCACTAACTTCACACACCATCAGGCTTCCAAGCAGCTCTCAAGGAAACTCAGTTTTCACACTCTATGCTTAGTGCCCTTTGAGTGCATTATCTAGGAATGAAGCTGGTAGAGCATCCTACACAAACGAATGCTCCACATGCGGGTTTCACATGCCACCAACTCCACATTCACAGGCAACTTCAGCGCCACAGCCGTTTTCAGATAGCCCTCAATGCAAAGGCTCTAGACGCAAATACTGGTGTGAGAGCTAATTCAATCAAGGAAACACTGCATGTTGGTAAAGGGCATATTGAAGAAGGATCAGCCGAGTGGTTCTTGTGGGAGAACAAGTCCATTGGCTCACTAACTTCACACACCATCAGGCTTCCAAGCAGCTCTCAAGGAAACTCAGTTTTCACACTCTATGCTTAGTGCCCTTTGAGGGCATTATCTAGGAATGAACCTGGTAGAGCATCCCACACAAACGAATGCTCCACATGCGGGTTTCACATGCCACCAACTCCACATTCACAGGCAACTTCAGCGCCACAGCCGTTTTCAGATAGCCCTCAATGCAAAGGCTCTAGACGCAAATATTGGTGTGAGAGCTAATTCAATCAAGGAAACACTGCATGTTGGTGAAGGGCATATTGAAGAAGGATCAGCTGAGTGGTTCTTGTTGGAGAACAACTCCATTTGGCTCACTAACTTCACACACCATCAGGCTTCCAAGCAGCTCTCAAGGAAACTCAGTTTTCACACTCTATGCTTAGTGCCCTTTGAGTGCATTATCTAGGAATGAACCTGGTAGAGCATCCCACACAAACGAATGCTCCACATGCGGGTTTCACATGCCACCAACTCCACATTCTCAGGCAACTTCAGCGCCACAGCCGTTTTCAGATAGCCCTCAATGCAAAGGCTCTAGACGCAAGTATTGGTGTGAGAGCTAATTCAATCAAGGAAACACTGCATGTTGGTGAAGGTCATATTGAAGAAGGATCAGCCGACTGGTTCTTGTGGGAGAACAACTCCATTTGGCTCACTAACTTCACACACGATCAGGCTTCCAAGCAGCTCTCAAGGAAACTCAGTTTTCACACTCTATGCTTAGTGCCCTTTGAGTGCATTATCTAGGAGTGAACCTGGTAGAGCATCCCACACAAACGAATGCTCCACATGCGGGTTTCACATGCCACCAACTCCACATTCTCAGGCAACTTCAGCGCCACAGCCGTTTTCAGATAGCCCTCAATGCAAAGGCTCTAGACGCAAGTATTGGTGTGAGAGCTAATTCAATCAAGGAGACACTGCATGTTGGTGAAGGGCATATTGAAGAAGGATCAGCCGAATGGTTCTTGTGGGAGAACAACTCCATTTGGCTCACTAACTTCACACACCATCAGGCTTCCAAGCAGCTCTCAAGGAAACTCAGTTTTTACACTCTATGCTTAGTGCCCTTTGAGTGCCTAGGACTGATAGGAAGCTGGTAGAGCATCCCACACAAACGAATGCTCCACATGCGGTTTTCACATGCCACCAACTCCACATTCACAGGCAACTTCAGCGCCACAGCGTTTTTCAGATAGCCCTCAATGCAAAGGCTCTAGACGCAAATATTGGTGTGAGAGCTAATTCAATAAAGGAAACACTGCATGTTGGTGAAGGGCATATTGAAGAAGGATCAGCTGAGTGGTTCTTGTGGGAGAACAACTCCATTTGGCTCACTAACTTCACACACCATCAGGCTTCCAAGCAGCTCTCAAGGAAACTCAGTTTTCACACTCTATACTGAGTGCCCTTTGAGTGCATTATCTAGGAATGAACCTGGTAGAGCATCCCACACAAACGAATGCTCCACATGCGGGTTTCACATGCCACCAACTCCACATTCACAGGCAACTTCAGTGCCACAGCCGTTTTCAGATAGCTCTCAATGCAAAGGATCTAGACGCAAATATTGGTGTGAGAGCTAATTCAATCAAGGAAACACTGCATGTTGGTGAAGGGCATATTAAAGAAGGATCAGCCGAGTGGTTCTTGTGGGAGAACAAGTCCATTTGGCTCACTAACTTCACACACCATCAGGCTTCCAAGCAGCTCTCAAGGAAACTCAGTTTTCACACTCTAAGCTTAGTGCCTTTTGAGTGCATTATCTAGGAATGATCGTGGTAGAGCATCCCACACAAACGAATGCTCCACATGCGGGTTTCACATGCCACCAACTCCACATTCACAGGCAACTTCTGCGCCACAGCCGTTTTCAGATAGCCCTCAATGCAAAGGCTCTAGACGCAAATATTGGTGTGAGAGCTAATTCAATCAAGGAAACACTGCATGTTGGTGAAGGGCATATTGAAGAAGGATCAGCCGAGTGGTTCTTGTGGGAGAACAACTCCATTTGGCTCACTAACTTCACACACCATCAGGCTTCCAAGCAGCTCTCAAGGAAACTCAGTTTTCACACTCTATGCTTAATGCCCTTTGAGGGCATTATCTAGGAATGAACCTGGTAGAGCATCCCACACAAACGAATGCTCCACATGCGGGTTTCACATGCCACCAACTCCACATTCACAGGCAACTTCAGCGCCACAGCCGTTTTCAGATAGCCCTCAATGCAAAGGCTCTAGACGCAAATATTGGTGTGAGAGCTAATTCAATCAAGGAAACACTGCATGTTGGTGAAGGGCATATTGAAGAAGGATCTGCCGAATGGTTCTTGTGGGAGAACAACTCCATTTGGCTCACTAACTTCACACACGATCAGGCTTCCAAGCAGCTCTCAAGGAAACTCAGTTTTCACACTCTATGCTTAGTGCCCTTTGAGTGCATTATCTAGGAGTGAACCTGGTAGAGCATCCCACACAAACGAATGCTCCACATGCGGGTTTCACATGCCACCAACTCCACATTCTCAGGCAACTTCAGCGCCACAGCCGTTTTCAGATAGCCCTCAATGCAAAGGCTCTAGAAGCAAGTATTGGTGTGAGAGCTAATTCAATCAAGGAAACACTGCATGTTGGTGAAGGGCATATTGAAGCAGGATCAGCCGAGTGGTTCTTGTGGGAGAACTAGTCCATTTGGCTCACTAACTTCACACACCATCAGGCTTCCAAGCAGCTCTCAAGGAAACTCAGTTTTCACACTCTATGCTTAATGCCCTTTGAGTGCATTATCTAGGAATGAACCTGGTAGAGCATCCCACACAAACGAATGCTCCACATGCGGGTTTCACATGCCACCAACTCCACATTCACAGGCAACTTCAGCGCCACAGCCGTTTTCAGATAGCCCTCAATGCAAAGGCTCTAGACGCAAATATTGGTGTGAGAGCTAATTCAATCAAGGAGACACTGCATGTTGGTGAAGGGCATATTGAAGAAGGATCAGCCGAATGGTTCTTGTGGGAGAACAACTCCATTTGGCTCACTAACTTCACACACCATCAGGCTTCCAAGCAGCTCTCAAGGAAACTCAGTTTTTACACTCTATGCTTAGTGCCCTTTGAGTGCCTAGGACTGATAGGAAGCTGGTAGAGCATCCCACACAAACGAATGCTCCACATGCGGTTTTCACATGCCACCAACTCCACATTCACAGGCAACTTCAGCGCCACAGCGTTTTTCAGATAGCCCTCAATGCAAAGGCTCTAGACGCAAATATTGGTGTGAGAGCTAATTCAATCAAGGAAACACTGCATGTTGGTAAAGGGCATATTGAAGAAGGATCAGCCGAGTGGTTCTTGTGGGAGAACAACTCCATTTGGCTCACTAACTTCACACACCATCAGGCTTCCAAGCAGCTCTCAAGCAAACTCAGTTTTCACACTCTATGCTTAGTGCCCTTTGAGTGCATTATCTAGGAATGAACCTGGTAGAGCATCCCACACAAACGAATGCTCCACATGCGGGTTTCACATGCCACCAACTCCACATTCACAGGCAACTTCAGCGCCACAGCCGTTTTCACATAGCCCTCAATGCAAAGGCTCTAGACGCAAATACTGGTGTGAGAGCTAATTCAATCAAGGAAACACTGCATGTTGGTAAAGGGCATATTGAAGAAGGATCTGCCGAGTGGTTCTTGTGGGAGAACAACTCCATTTGGCTCACTAACTTCACACACCATCAGGCTTCCAAGCAGCTCTCAAGGAAACTCAGTTTTCACAATCTATGCTTAGTGCCCTTTGAGTGCATTATCTAGGAAAGAACCTGGTAGAGCATCCCACACAAACGAATGCTCCACATGCGGGTTTCACATGCCACCAACTCCACATTCACAGGCAACTTCAGCGCCACAGCCGTTTTCATATAGCCCTCAATGCAAAGGCTCTAGACGCAAATATTGGTGTGAGAGCTAATTCATCCAAGGAAACACTGCATGTTGGTGAAGGGCATATTGAAGAAGGATCAGCCGAGTGGTTCTTGTGGGACAACAAGTCCATTTGGCTCACTAACTTCACACACCATCAGGCTTCCAAGCAGCTCTCAAGGAAACTCAGTTTTCACACTCTATGCTTAGTGCCCTTTGAGTGCATTATCTAGGAATGAAGCTGGTAGAGCATCCTACACAAACGAATGCTCCACATGCGGGTTTCACATGCCACCAACTCCACATTCACAGGCAACTTCAGCGCCACAGCCGTTTTCAGATAGCCCTCAATGCAAAGGCTCTAGACGCAAATATTGGTGTGAGAGCTAATTCAATCAAGGAAACACTGCATGTTGGTAAAGGGCATATTGAAGAAGGATCAGCCGAGTGGTTCTTGTGGGAGAACAAGTCCATTGGCTCACTAACTTCACACACCATCAGGCTTCCAAGCAGCTCTCAAGGAAACTCAGTTTTCACACTCTATGCTTAGTGCCCTTTGAGGGCATTATCTAGGAATGAATCTGGTAGAGCATCCCACACAAACGAATGCTCCACATGCGGGTTTCACATGCCACCAACTCCACATTCACAGGCAACTTCAGCGCCACAGCCGTTTTCAGATAGCCCTCAATGCAAAGGCTCTAGACGCAAATATTGGTGTGAGAGCTAATTCAATCAAGGAAACACTGCATGTTGGTGAAGGGCATATTGAAGAAGGATCAGCTGAGTGGTTCTTGTT
>NW_026700285.1:0-28402 GCF_030435755.1 Ochotona princeps | reverse complement strand
ATGCAGCTGGATTCAGCAGCTTGCCCCCGAGGGCAGGAAGAGCACAGTCGACAACATTGAAGTCGTGAAAGCATCCTCTCATGTTAGGGCCTTCCTGTTTCACACTATTGCAACACCGGCTCCTCTAAATAGATTATGGGTATCCAGAAAGTCGCACCCACTGTGGAAAAGTGCTACTGAGTATACCTCCAGTGCGTTTCCTATGAATAAGACTACTACAACTAGAAGTACCTCCAGCTGCTTCTGCATACCTCACGCTGCCCTGGTGCTGCTTTCCCCATCTTGTTGATGATGCCCTCAAGCTGCTGCTTCACAAACACCCCTTTGCTGCTTTCCTTTTGACTCTCCTGCTGTTCTTGCACATCTTTACGGCTTTGTGGTAAAGTACTATGTGCGTATGTAGAGGCCATACGAGTACTGCAGTTATGTCCTTCTTACTGCAGTTATGTCCTTCTAGCGAAAACCATCGAACAGAGTAAATCTCTTCTGGGGAAGAAGGGTACGCAGGCTCCCGTACACATGCTTAGACGTACACATGCATGTTAGACCTTATACCAAGGATGTGACTAGTAGCAGGAACAACCACATCGCCATCTTCCAAGGAAGTTTTTTTCTAATATGTCAACTTTATATACGTACGACAGGCACACCAATGGAGGAAAGGACGCGCTATTAGCAACTGCCATAGTTTTAGCCTTCTACGTCTTCTGGCGTCCTTGAATTCCGCAGTCCTATTCAGTTAGCCCTGCTAATGCTTCTGCGGCAGCATCAGCTGCTGTACCTGTGTCCCTGCTAGCGCTGTATTATTCGCAAGAGCCCCGCCTGCTGTTGCTGCTTCTGAAGGACCGCATGCTGCTGCTGCTGCAGCAATTTCAACCCTCTAGGGCCGTCGCTGTGGTTGCTGCTGTGGTTGGATGTGAAGCTTTTGCTGCTGCTGTTGTCTCTCTTGCCGCCTTCAAGGCCCTTTTTCCTCTTCGTGCTGCTTCTGCCGCTGGTGTTGCTAGTCTTCGCAGCCCTTGCTATATATGAGCTGACCCCCCTGCGGTTGCTATTGCTGTTGCTGCTGCAGCAGCTAGTACAGAACTTCACCTCCTAGCGCGCCCAGTGCGTCTTCTTGTCGGCTCATGAAAAATTATACTGCAGTACTCGAACAGTGAATATGTCGTCCACCGTATCAAAACCATCCCCGCTCCTCAGTACAAAGTATCTTTACAATTTCCTTACCTTCGTGTAAGACGTACGAGTACATATCGTCGGGTCATACCAATCCGCTTGTGTAATGTCTTCAGGCTCAGCAGCAGCTCCTCCAACGCGCTTTGCTGCCGCAGTCCCTTCTGCCTACAGAGTCACACAGGTGCACAGCAGCAGCATTAGCAGTGAATATAAAATATGCTCCACCCCACCTCAGATAGAAGTAGTAGTGAAATAAAGAGCAGTCCCAGGTCAGGAGGAGATTGTCACAGAAGAGCGGAGGAAGGAATAGTAGGAGAAGCAGCAACAGCATCACAGCAGGACTGAATTCCGGAAAACGCAGGTATAGTAGTAACACCAGCAGCAGCAGAACTGCTCAGGACCATCATCAGACATAATCGGAGTAGTCACGGTAGCGGCGGCAGCGGCAGCGGCAGCAGCGCCAGGGGCAGCAGCAGCAACAGTGTCAGCAGTGCGATAGGAGACGAGCATCAGCATGAAGGCAGCGATGACAACAGTAGCAGCAACAGACTACCGGGAGATTATTACATCACCTCTAAGGAAGGACTGATACCGGAAGCTGCGAAGCGGGTGACCATCGCCCACAGCAGATGACGGTGGTAGTAGTAGTAGTAGTAAAGTCAGCAAGGGCAGCAGCAAAGCAGCGGAAAAAACACGAGACTATCACAAATATGAGTGATGACATAGTAGTCGCGAGAGCAGCAGCAGAGTAACGAGAAATCTTAGTCACACCTCGTACGAAGGGGGGCACTTGAATTCGGAACACGCTAACACCACCTGTTTTGAAAAGATTATAGGGGAGATGCTGATGCAGCCGTCATGCCTACAGCGTAACAGCGGCGCTCACTACAGCAAATCGTCAGTCTGGCCTTATAGCGAGCATAAAGAAACTCTGTTCATTAAGCACAAGCAGCTGCAGCAACAACAGTGTGCTCTCCAGTGCAGCAGCAGTAAAAAAGTAAAAATGGCTGCAGCATCCTGACCGCAGCACCATAGCACCGGCACAAGCAACAATAGAAGAAGAAGTAGAGCACCGAATAATCACCTCACATCACACCAGTACCAGCATCACTCTCCCTTTTTTATCGTTTTCACCCTTCCTTCACAACCTCCATCATCAGCATCATCACCACCATCATCCATGACTTTCCGCGCAATACATTATACATATGTATGTACACATATGTATATAAACATTACACTTTTATTGACATACATACTTGTAGCTAATTATTTTTAGTAGTATTATCATTCTTATTCCTATTATATTTCACATAGGAGTTCATGACACCAACAGCTCCGTCATTCCCCATTTTTCTTCAGCATCACCTTTCTATCATGTACATCAGCCTCGTCACCATCGTTATTCATGAGTCTATATACGATACATATTATAGCTCTATTGACATAGGTATAATATATATTCAACGTAGCTCTAGGTGCGGTGAAATAATGTGAGTTTACATAGACGGCTTGTGAACTGTTGAGCCGGTAGTAACAGCAGGAAGACAATGAGGAATGAATAAGGAGATTGCTTGGGAGAGGTGACTTACAGTATGTAACTACGATTTCCTTGTGAGAAAAATGATCTGATAATAATCCCTTGCTAGTACTTGATTAAGAGTGTGTGCAAATATATCTAATAACAATACGATAAGAGGTGCACTGATGAACAATTACTTAACTGAGTTGCAAAAATATGATATCTCCTCAAAATCACTAGCAATACACAGACTCAAGTAACACGAGAAGGTTCCCCCCGTCTAACTCCTCGCTAGTAAAAACAGTATTCTGTGCTAGCTTACAGAATGCATTCAGACGTGTACACACAAAAATATATATGTATAATCCAGAGATAAGTGTACTGCGAAAGTAACCCCAGAGGAACACAGGAACACATACTCTGGTTACTGAACTGATAGTAGCTCTTTGATTGATTTTTAGGCTGGAGTGAGCCACAAGGGAAAGAGGTATGACACGTCCTTCTTCGTCTATTTCTCTTCCAAAGCGGTCGAAGCGAAGTGGTCTCGGCCGCTCCTGTGCTGCTCCTCCTGCTGTGGTAGCGACTGTCTGCTGCTGGTCCCCTAGTAAGCCTCCTGTTGCAGTAGCTCCAAATCCTCCAACACCTGCAAGCGGAAGTTGCTGCTGTCGGAGAAGTTGGAGCAGCTGTAACGAATCCTGCTGGCGTTGCTGCTGTTGCTGCTGTTGTTGAGCAGCCGCTGCGGCAGCAGCCACTGCAGCCGTTGTCACTGCCAAGCGCTGCTGCTCGTGTGCGGTGCTGTTTTGCACGCTGGCAAGTTGTGCGGCTGCAGCAGCAGGTCCGAGCAGCAAAGCTGATGAGGAAATACCACCACCTGTCTCCAAGCCACCCCTACCGAGTAATGAACGCAGCGTCAGCCCTCTTCCGGCTCCGGCTACCGCAGCTCCTAACCCTCCTCCAATTCCTGCAGAAGTTTGTCCTGCCCCCGCTCCTCTTGCCGCCAGTGCTGCTGCCGCAGCTGTTGCTGCTGCCTCTCCTATATCAACGGAACCCACGCCGCAATTCAATACTGACCCGCTGTCCTGTTGCTGCTGCTGTTGTCGACCGTCACGCAGTTGCTCTTGCAGCGCTCGCTGCATCAAGGCTGCTCTCTTCGCTCTCTCCAGAGCTTCACGAGCAGCAGAAGCCGCAGCCTGCAGATTGAACTTCAGTGCCGCTAAACTATCGCTACTCGAATTCATCACGGCTGCTCCTCCACTTGCCGCTGCGTGAGCTACAGGTAAATCAGCCATCAACCCGCCTACTACCGACGGCGTCGGGGTCGCCGTGAGTGCAGCCACCTGTGTTGGCGCTGCAGTTCCTACTGGAGCGGTAGAAGCAGTGGCGGCTGGCTGCAGAATGAAAAGGACGGACACTCGTAAAACACATAGGACCGCATGCGAACAACAATATCACGCACACTAAACGGAAGATGAAGCATTGATGGCAAATAAAGTTATAACATGCATTTCTCAGCGAAATGATCAGTTGGTAGCACTACCAGTAACAGTAGTAGTAGAAGTGCGCACGACGTCCAGGCACATCAAGAAAAAGGAGCAGAAAGGTGAAAGTGTACACGGAGGAGAGCAGAGATGCTAAGACTGTGAGACTGAATGAAGGAGAGAGAAAAGTATATAGCTGACTCAGTTGCTGGGAAAGACCACTACTGATGGCCTGGACAAAGACTTTAATGCATATACGTGAGTATACGTACGCATGCTGTAGCACACATATGCATACATAGTGGTGCTTGTCCGCAGAACCACGACACACACACAAACTCAAAAAGAAATATATGATTTGATTTTGGCGATTTGTGCGCTTGCACATGCACTATGATTCTACACTGACTCACTCACTGTGCGCATGACTATATATCGAAAGAAACACGTCCACAGATAAGCGTTCAAGTGGGTGTGTGAGTCGTCGATCATACCTACGCCTGAGAAGAGGGTGCCAAGACGATGAAATTTGTGGTGTTCCTTAAAAACGGCACGAATGCTGCGAGGGCAGAATACGCAGCATGGTATAACTGCCAGCAACAGAGCAGTTAACACTGTATTCAGTTCACGTTCACCAGCTCTGTCAGAAAACGGGCGGACTGTACTAGCGCTAGAGAGCGAAGCAGAACGAGTACTCGCAGAGATGTATTACGACTCGACACCACGAGGACCAGCAGCCAACGCCACAAAGTACGCAGCAGAAGCAGAAGACGCCCGCAGCATTCATTTCCTTACCACCTCTTCCATCGTGTGCGGCGGCCGCCACCTCTCAGAGTCTCTCGTTTGGCCTCGTCTCCAACGTCCCCCATGGTTGATGAGAGCGATATTGTCTACACACTTCTCGCAGCTGCTGCTTCCCCGCCCTCTTACTCCTGACGTTAGTCCGTATCTCCACCGGGATATCAGAAAGCTTGTTACAGCACAACAGATGACCCTTGATGCTAAATTCACGCCTGCCGATCGGGCCGGGCGATTCGTTTTGCCCGCGACTCTTCTTTCACGTATGCTACACGCCCTCGCTCACCATGCACACAACACGCCCTGGCGTGCTGCTAGATATGACACGTCGGCGCTCGTGCTGAGATTCTGCTCTGGATAAGTCACGTCGCTTCTTTGACTACCGTGTTGTTCTAGTTGGGTAACCGGAGACCGTGACTCCATGCCTACATACGTAGCCGTGCGGCCTCACGCGTCGCCGCCGCTGCACCCATTCCTGAACCTGCTACTGCAGTAGCGCCCTCCTCTAGGGATTTTTTCGCAGTGTTTCGTGTGTATGCATTCTCTGCAATTACGCCGGCAATTAACAACGCCGTGCTCCTGAGCTGCCACTGCAACTGTACGCGAGGAGATGCTTTGCCTCCGAGCTCAGCTACCCAGGCGCCGCATGCAGCCGGACGGTGTGGAGAGGAATCGAACAAAAATCCGAGTAAGTTCAACTAGCTCATGAGAGCAATGCTGTAAAACACCCGCGAAAAGAACATGCAAAGAAGTACCGAAACGGGTAGAGACAAACGAGGGCATCGGCAACAATTCTCTTCAGTGCGCGGAGCAAGCATGCAGTCAACTACCGCCGCAGCGTACAAATGCTGCATGTGATACACATACACCGCACGCGGTCGACGGCTCGTCTTAGTTCGTCAGATTCCCGTCGCCTACTGAGGGACCACGTCGTACGTAAGGCAAAAAAACTTTCGTCATAAAGCGTCCCGGGACGAGGAAGCACGCAAATATCTTTCGCTACAGCCGACACCTGGTGTGCTCTCCTGCCTTGAAGACCGCTCTGCTTTCTGTTGGTGTGTTGACGCAGGGGGCTGGTGGCAGTTCACGCCATGGCATCTCTCGTATCACCTCCTCCACACGAACCAGTTGCTCGTATCGTAATTCTAGATGCTTTAGCGTCTTGCTATTAGGTTGGTGTCCTACGCCACGTGCAGCCTGAGACTGCTGTGGTAGACTATCCGGTGCTGCGCAGCCTGTTGCAGGCTGTGCTGTAACTGCGACAACGCTTTAACTACGTAAGCGCAGTTGTACTTACCGCGCCGCTCTACTACAACTCAAAGTGTTGAGGGTGTGAGCTTCTCGCTTACAAAAATATCTATATGTTGCTGCCGCAGCTTCACCTGATGCGCAAGTATACGCCTCTGCCGTGTGCAGATGTGAGCTGCAGGAAAACAAGGACGCAGCCGAGCGGGCTTTCTGTAGGACCTTCTACCACTGCTACATTATCTGCAGGGGTTAATATCTTCGCGATCGAATGCTGGCTGTGCTCGACCTCGTAGACACGACGCCGCTTCCCCGTGCACGTAGCGCCGCCGCCGTCACTGCAGTGATAAACGCTTCTGCGTGAACACGTATCCGCGTAAACCAGCTCTACGTCATTATCAGTCACGGAGCAGGGTTTGCTGCAATCCTGACACAGGGTAAATGTATGTGTAGTCTGTGTGCCTGTGTGTGCATACTCCGACATACATGGACAAGGAGGACATCACTGTGCAGACGAAAGGCCAAGGTTGCTCAAGGTTGTGTGTATGCACTTGCTGGTGCTCTGGTTCATAGCAAAACAGGCGCGCGGAATGAGGGTTTTTCGTGCCGCGGAGTCCTGGACGCCTGTACAAGAAGCAGTCTACGAAAAGCCATGGAGTGACCGACGAGGTGCTAGCTTCTGCGTACCACGTGATACCGGAAAACAGGCCTGCGCGGCGATCAAGTGTGCCGTCGAGCAGAGCATGTAAGGAGGCACGTCGTGGGAGTCTACCAAAGGGAGTGGGAACGCGACGGAGAGCCATTCAAAAATACAACAGCAACACAGAGGCACAACGAATCCACACAGGTACGAAGATTATTGAAGTAACGAGGGAGCGGCGTTGCAGAGGCAGGGCTCTCTGAAAGAAGCAGAAAGAGCATAGAAGGCGGACACTACAGAGGAGAGACCGGGGAATGGGAAAACATGATCCGTAAGAAGTCGTAGAGGTTGAGGTGCTCGTGGAGTTACAAAAATTGTGAAGAAACCGCTTAGATATTCAGGAGACTCACACAAGAAAGATAGGGAAAGCGGGGGAGGCCTTGTTACAGGTGAAGAAGAGGGAAGAAAGCACAGAGGACAAAAAACCTTCAGGTATCGTAAGTGCGTTGCTGCTGAGTAAAGTACTCCCGTTGTGAGCAGGGAAACTCATACACTCACCAATGAACAACAAACGCGGTATGGGTAGCAAAAACGGAGGTCTAAGCGAGATTTTGAGCGTGTGTGTCTATCCTAGACGAGCCGCTACTCTCCCTCTGTAGACAGATTGCGACACGGTATTAGATGTACAGCACTAGATCGGGAGATCTGTTGCACCGTTGTGACCACAGAACAAATCATTACGTCAGCTCAACGACACAACTTGATCGGAACTCCTAGGTGCACGTACCCTGTTTGCGCTCTCAACTCACTATACATGCAGCTCAGCTTCTACTACAGCGACACATTTGCGGTCGCCCTCCGTATTAGAAAGTCAGTCGATCAAACCTGTACGCACCATCCTGCGCACGCACACTACTTGAGCGCTGTACACGTGGAGCTGAGTCACAATACCAAAACCTCTCGAGTTACGTTCAGCGTTTTCGACTCAGCAACTTTTTTTAAATGGGGTCCGCATCTTACATGTGTGCCTCGTTGCACAGCTTTCAAGAGCCCACTACGCGCGCCTGAATGACATGTAAGTCAAGCATCACAGGATGTGGTGACCACCTTCCCTGCGCGTCTGCTGTGTCTGCTCCCGCTGCAATACTTCTTGTGGGCACGCTTTCATATTCACGTTTTCGTGTGAACGTAGCAAATAGGACTGCCTTGCAAAGCGCGTGTATGATACTCGGACCCTGACGTGACGTAGGGAGACGACGTGATCTCTTAACGCGAACAGCTTCGTACTTGTCACGATCCGAGACGTGTCATTGCGCACTCTATGCCAAACGCCAGACCGGCAGCTCTTCATAATCAGCACCTGCATAAGGCAAGCGCGATAGCTCAAGGAGTGACAGTTCTCCTTTCTTCATCGCTTTGACAATTGGTGGGCGAGCGGAGAAACTCGGTGCGGCCAGGTGAACCAACCTCACTTAAGATCACATTATTTATGCTTGGCTGGGCATATTCTCTTCTATAGTCTGGAAGCGGTGGAAGATGGAATGAATGGCTAGGTGTAGCGGCGGCAACACACGCCGCTCCGTAGGGTGATTACTATTTGTACTAAATGCGATACTGCTTTACACCTCGCTAGGTCCGGGGCGCCCGTACACTGTTTCAGCTATCTCCACTTGGAGCTCAGTCAGTGTAGGGGCACCACAGGGAAGGCGTTTAGTCTAAGCAAGCCAACAGTACGGCTCGACTAAAGCTGTTCCCCCCACATATACTCTTGCCCCTCGCTATATGTGGAGCTCGGTCACTACATCGATGTAGTGGAGCTGGCGTTCAATATAAGCAAGCCCCCTGACAACTACTCCGGCAGCACCACTGGCCGCTAGCCCTCCTTCGAATGTCGCTACCCCGTGAAGAGCAGTCACTGCAGCGACACGTGTGTTCGCGTTGTACGTTAGCAACGCAGTAGGGCGGCTCGGTCATCGTTTTCCCCCCTCGCGTACGGCTTGGATCTCGCGACACATTGAGCTCAGTCACCACATCGGCGTATGTGACGCCGTATTCAATGTTGTCAACACGTCGCATGGAGCGCGCAGCCCCACGACGCACCCCTACAGTGTTCGAACTGGACAAGCGTAGAGCCCAGCCGGAAACCTCAGGCAGTCCTTATCGTTATGAACTTCACTGGCATGCACCGCTACTACGCCTTCCTAGCTTGTTCGAGAGCATCAAGCGTCATCAGGCCCTGTAGAGGTACTTCGCTAACAGGACTCGCCCAGCGCAATCGCGCCTACGGAATCTAGCTGCATCTCGAGTTGAATCCCTACATTGACGCAGTTGAGCTGTCACGCTCAATGCCAGCAAACTCAAAGATAGGAGTAGACAGATCAGTGCTGCTGTCGGCACATACACTTTCTGCGCATCAGGTATACGCTCAATGCTAGGAAACCGAAAGCACAGGAATAAGGAGATCAGTGCTGCTATTGCACATACACTTTCTACGCCTGGGGTACACAAGGTCCATAAACCATACTGGCGTCGCGTTCAATGCTGTCAACGCAGCCAAGCGGACCCCTCGGCGGCCTACACGGGCATACACTGTTTGAGCTTGCGCGACCTGAGGCTCAGTGTATATGTGAACACAGGTGAGGTAGCCACCAATATTAGCAGCCGTTGTCCGATGGACCGGTCAGCGCCACGACACGACCCTGCGGTGTACGAGCTCGCTACCCGTGTGACTCAGTCACTGTAGTGATGCTTCTGAGGCGACGCCGAAGTTAAACGGATCGGTCTGCTGCGTATGCGCTCATGAACGATGTGATGTTGCCGTGACGTGTGCCCAACTCAGTCAGTACATTGAGACGCCTGAACCGCGTTCAGTACCAGCGATCACACGAGTCAGTCAGCGCTGAAAGGCCTCGTGCATTGTTTGAGGTCTCTAGATGCTCAGCCACTATTACGGCGTCTTTTGACGGGGCGTATCACGGCCGTAAACGTAGTCGCTCGGACCGAACGACGGCCCGAGTCGGCACACCGGTGGCCATCGCTACACCTGCAGCTCCGTCAGTACACCTACATAGGTGAGGTCGCGTTCGATCTGAGCAACCCCATACTGACGAATCGACAACCGTTATCACGCCCTGAATGCTCTTTGGTCACTCTGTACATCAAAGCCAGTCAATGGAGCGTCACCTGTAAGTTTGGGTGGTTCAATGTCATCAATGCAGCACCACGGCTCGGTCAACGGTAGTCGCCCAGCGTACAGTATCGGACTTCTCTACATGTGGAGCTTGATCGCCACATCTACGTAGTTGAGGCCGCACTGGCGGTCAGCATTACTACGCTCACGTAAACTCTTCGACATTGCCGAAGGTGGAGCCGAGTCACTAGAGCGACATATTCACGTATGCATACCCACTGGCAGGAACGGGTCAGCGACACCAACAGCACAAGCACTATTGATGCGTTGTACACGTGATACTCAGACACCATGGCGGTACCTCCGTGGGACCAGTATGGGCGACGCAGCCACACGGCTTGACCGACGGCCTAGGTGCGTGCAATGCACTGTTCTATACGCGTAGAGTTCTGTCAATAGAGCTAAGCAGCATAGGTCACGTTTCACCTCCTTCAGACGTATCGGCCATCGGTGTTACTCGCTCATACTCTGTTCCCGTATTGTGCACATGAGGCTGAGCCATTCCAGCTGCCCCTATGAGATGGGATCTAGTGCTATCAACCCGGTCGCACGGGTCGATCAGCGCTACATAGCCAATGCGTGAAAAGCGTACGTACGAGTAGTAATGCTGACCGACTCGAGTCGGTGGGGTTGCTATGTGTCGGAGGGACCTAAGGTGGGACGGCGAGCCCCACACGTAACCACGTCGAAGGCTCCACAATTTTGGTAAGGTGTGAACGAGGGCCGTGTTGCCGTCTCTTGAGCATGAAATGCCATCTTAGGAAAAAGTCGCTGCGATCATTCAGCTTGACGTTAAAATAGGTCAAAAGTGTATGCGGAGCGAAGTAGCGCTAGATTATTCCTGTGAGCGGGGCTAATAACGCTGAACTGCAACCTAGGTATGTCAGTGATAGGAGTGAGCCCCCGGTTGTAGTGATGTTGAAGTATTTTCGTGGGCCCAGGAAGGGCTGGCCGAGCTCTGTTGCTATGTATCAGACATTGAAAGCCACGTTAATGGGCCACCACCGTGCCTGAGCGTAAGGAGTACGGAGCTCAAGCAGTTTACGGGGGAGTCATGTCGCTAACTGGTTCGTCTGCGTCGAGTTGCCAGCATTGAAGATGACCTCAGCTATGTAGATGGACAAGCTCTGCTCCAAGTCTAGGGAAGTCAAACAGTACACGAGGGTAGGTGGCACTGTGTGACAGGGTTTACTAACGTTAAGCGGGATGCCGGGGATGCGGCTGCGGTGATTGAGGTCCGCACGTAGCGAGCCCAAATCCGGTAGGGCGGGTCATAACACTGACCGACCCTTGAGAGCGGGTTGCTAACATTAAAGGTGTCCTTAGCAAGGGAAATGTACTAAGCTCCAGAGATAACGAGGTCCAGCAGCGTGGGGGGCTAGGTAGCACCGACCGAGCCATGTGACTGTGTTTGATAATGTAGATTTGATTTTCAGATAATCTTCTGATGTTCTTGGCCTCCACGTGGTGCGAGCTAAAAGGCAATACGGGGCGGGTAGTAGCTCTGAACGAATGTTGTGAGTTGGGTTGCTAGGATGGAGGTCAACTGGACCTAAGTAGCTGACCTGACCGAGCTCCGGTTGGAGCAAGCACACAGTGTATGCCCGCGTCGGCCGCCTAGCTGTCTCCGGGACTGCGTTGCTGACACCGATTATTACCACAGAGGTGCCGCTATCGTGGCTAGGCGTTACGTTTACTGTGCTCATACCAGTGTATGTGCGGGTAGTAGCGCTCACCGACTAATGTGAAGAAAATTTTTTTCCATTTAACCCAACGTTAGATTACCACAGAGGTGCCGCTATCGTGGCTGAGAGTTACGTTTACGGGACTCAAACCAGTGTATGTGCCGGTAGTAGGGCTCACCGACTCATGTGAAGAAAGATTTTCCATTGAACGCAACGTCAGATGTGCCGCTGTAGTTGTTGAGCTCCCCATGGAGCGGGGCTGCACAGTGTACGTGGGCGTAGTAGTAGCGCTGACCAAGCCCGGTTATCGCACTGCGTGAGCTACGTACGCCTTACGCTCAGGCACTGTACTGGCATATTCTAGGTGGCGTTCAATGCCTGATACATAGTTACACAGCACGGCCAGGTCTACTGCGCTCACATAAACACCTCAACATCACTACCACCGGGGGCTTTCTCAGGAACGCCACCTCAGAAGTGTCGTTACAATGAATGAGCTGAATGCATAGAAAACCCAAACAATGAACGAGGGCCCGGTAGCGCTGAGCGATACATGAGAATGCAGCTGCTACAGTTTAATTTGACCGCATCTTACAAGATGGCTTCTAGATGTGGTGAGCTGTGTACGCGTGCGTCGGCCGCCGACAGGGTTCCGCGACGGCGTTGGTAACACTTGTCTGTTTAGCATCTGAGCATTCCGTGTACAAAGAGGGCAGGCGTTATTATTGTTACCTCTGCATCTATTCCATATACAAGAGACCCGCCACCGTGCGCCGTACAGTAATACTTGTGTAAATGTCAGTAGAGGTACGCGTATAAGCTTGAATGGAACTACGAAAAGTCTGATAGTGCGGCGTAAAGCCGTTTATGCACACTGTCTTGTACACGAGCATCCGACCTCAATACATTTACTCTCAAAAAGCAGGCGTTATATCGTTTGTTAGCTTTTGTGAAGTGGCGAACCAAAATCAGTCTTTATCGAGCAACATGAAGCTAATAACAGCTGCCAGGTGGCAGCTGGGCACATTCTGCGTGAGTACTCAAATACAAGTCGCAGGAGTATCAACTTTAGCGCGGTTTTGCGTATTTCATTGTTGTCATTTTGTCAGACTGTCATGAGGAAAGTCAGCCGAGCTCTGAAATGGCTTGTCACCCACAGAACTCAGTAACACGGATGACTCTTGCACGGTTAGTTTTACCAGCAAGGGGGCACTCGTGCATGTGTACATGTCTATGACGCTGAAGCTAGCAAGCGGTGCCGGTCTTTGTACCCGTGACTAAGCGGCGTTGTGCGGCTGTCTCGCATGTTCGCGGGTGTGCAACGTTGTGCTTCTTGCAAGAAGACATGATCGAGGATGATATTACGTTTAACATTCCTCGTAAGTAGTGTCGCATACGCACGCGCCACTGTCAGTCATGTCGGAAGCTGTGGATGGGGCTTCGACCTAGGTGACACGTATAACGGTCAGAAACGAATTTCTTTTGTACGGGGTAATAAGGAAGCTATATTGGAGGGGGCTCGCAATCATAGCTGCCGGCAAAGATAATCGGCTGTCTTACATTGATATATATGAGTGCCCACTTGTGTCTCGAA
The DNA here is from genome assembly GCF_030435755.1 of Ochotona princeps. Taxonomy (NCBI): domain Eukaryota; kingdom Metazoa; phylum Chordata; class Mammalia; order Lagomorpha; family Ochotonidae; genus Ochotona; species Ochotona princeps. Next base: position 15,077 of record NW_026700285.1, on the reverse strand, counting down.
AGCAACGTAGCAGATCCCAACAAGATACAGCAGTTTGTGTATCTTCGCTGGGCTGAGAAGTATTCTTTTACAATTCGCTGTTCAAGTCGGTACGGCTGCGTGTCCACGTGTAGTTGATGTTTTCCATCGTCAATTAAAAATTCAGCTTGTCGAAAATTCCAGTATCTACCACAACACGGATGGAGTCAACGTTTCCTGACTTCGTTGTCACAGCCTCCATGAGGAACAGCTGCACCAGATACAGCGTCTGCTGTTTGCAGGAGAAGGAAAAATACTCAGGCCTACGTGTCGCATGTCGTAATGACCAGGGTGCCTCTACACGTCGGTGCCTCAGAGGATCATAGCTCCGTGGATGCTAGAAAATCATTGCATGCTTGTCTTGATGAAAGCTGGACTGGTAAGTGATCCGATGGTGATATTTGGAAAAGGTTACTGGCCGAGAGCAGTTTATGATTCCTCACATAGCTACTCAATTCTGGCTCTACCATAATCAGTCGTACGTACTAACCAGTTCCACGCTATACGCAGGCTGTCCAAGGGTGCCTTGCACCAGCTCTCTTGTCACATAGACGGCAGAACCGGGGCTCTGAGGGAGCGACAGTCGTGCGTCTGCGTGCCACCTGCATGCAGCTGTTTCTTTTGGCTGCTGCTACTGTTGCCGGCGATGCCCAGTTTGGCCGTGAATGTCCACACGAACACACAAACCTACTAGCGTTTATACGCTCACTACGCCTCACGAGATACTGATGTGTAGTAGAAACGTCGTACTCAGCGCACACCGACCCACGGTGCTGCTACTTGCCTCATACTCTATTCAAGCGAGACAGCGTGGCAACAGAAAAACCCGTACAAGGTCCGATTCGACGAAAGCCGTGCATGATCCAGCTGAAATATCGTTAATTGTCTAGCAGTCAGTAGCGCGTTTCTCATTTTCAAAAGGGGGCCGTGGCTGGTGCTTCGAGAAAGTTTCTGGGGTCGCATGTTCTCAGCAAGCGTTCCCTTGGTGACACTGCAGTATCAGAGAGACTCGTTCGTGCACAGCACACCATGGATGAACGTATGAGCCCTTTTATTTTGCTGAGATACGTGCCGCGGGCTCTCGGCTGACAATTTCTTGCAACAGAATGTGCACTTGTCGTCTTTTTTTTGACTGGTTAGTGAGCCGGAGCAGCAACAGCGACACTCAGCGGACGATTTTGATGTAACTCAACTCCGTTTGAACGCTATTCTCTTTACTGCAGCAGTGGACTCCCTTCCTAACGTGTAGAAAAGCAGTTTCAAGATGTTCTGAGTTTCCAAGGCGCCACAACGCTAGAGTTTACGTGCGTTCTGCTACTGCGGTGAATCGAAGCCTGAGCTCCCATCTCCGCGAAGCAGTAAGGGGTGCATATTGATGTTAAAGGGGGGATCAGGTTACTAGGGTCGCATCTGGATACTGCATAGTAGGAGTGGGTTACCATATACACCTACATAAGTATACGAGACGTACAGAGACAGCGTTGGGGCAGTATCGAACGGATGGACGGAAGAGGCCACCGTCCCCATGCATGGAAAACTTACACATGCGCGACATTGTAGCGTTAAATACATCGCAGAACGTGGCCCGCCCGGATACACACAAGGCCTATGTATGCAGAATCAAACAGTTGTATAAGGAGGATACAGAGTAGGCGGTACTTGCACCTACACCGCGCTTGCGTACAAGACGATATGCTGTTGAACAAATAATACAGGGAAGCTACCAAATATATATACATGGCATTTCTCTTTTGCGACAAATCCTCTTGCGAACGGCGCAAATGCATTGCTTTCCTACGATATGCGCTACCACGATACTATTGCCATTAGTTCTCCTGCGAAGGACGCAATTGCATTGCTCTCCTACGATACGCAGAGCGACGATACTTACGGCGATTCTGTTACCATGCTGATGCTGCTACGACACACATTACTAATGCTATGTTCCAGCAGACACCCCATTGCAGCCGAAAAAGACTACGCCTCCCGTCTACAGACACGTGCAGGCACGTTGACGCGCGCACGGAAAAAGACAGGTGGATACACCTGCCGTAAAGAGATATGTGTAGATATTTGCATACATTCCTATGTGTGTACCCGAAGAATCTGCCATGTAAGAATATATTCAGCGCATATCTATATACACAGTTATATATATATATATATATATATATATATATATCGGTACTCAAAACTGTCCCAGACATTCGCTTCGAGAGACGCGCCAGTAATACACATAACGATGCAGTTACACACTGGCACAATTGAGTATCTGAATGTATTTCAATATACACGCATGTAAATGTGGAACTTTTGCAGGGGCAGTATCCATTCTTGATCTTCGAAAGTGTTACATGGTAAGGTCACACCGGGGCCCAACCACCAAACAATGATCATTTCACTCAAGTGCTATTTTTATGGTGGCTGGTCCTTTATCTACACTCTGCGATACTATCTGTGCCGGGTCGCGCACATCTTCCATGTTTTCCGCTGCCATGTCTGCTGATTAAGATCTGTCAGCCAAACGCTTCAGCGGTATCTCCAATATGTTCAATGTTTCCTTTCCACTCACTGAACTGATAAGGCCGGGAGCACTCAGTCCTTTTTGCTGCCCTGTGAGCATCGATTCAGGCCCCCCACGTGCTTCAGATACTGACGTAGCTGATGATGCCACTGCTGTTTGGTCTTAATAGTTTCCGCACCTGCAGTTTTTCTTCGCTGCAGCACGTCACGCTTCAGCTGTGTTCACAACGCCTTTTCCCGACAATTCATCTTTGAGCGATGCTACGGGGAAGCGCGGCTTGGTAAAGGCATTCACATGGAGAACTTCACTTAACTTTACCATGATGCTATCTAGTCTTCCACTGCCACCATGAGTTCTCCGTCTTCTGGGAGTTCTCCGTCTTCTGGTACTCGTGTCGCCTCCCTTGCTAGTATCGGCCACCTCATCGGTGTATCCTGCCACTGCTTTCTCGAGATTTTCTACATAAAGGCAGACATTTGTCGGGAAATCCTACATTGAAAGCAATGCTTCATGCTGCAGATGACTCTTACTTCCTGCTTCTACATCATAAAGAACACAATAAGATGCATCACAGTTGTCGGCCTTTACATGGCGATTGCCTGTCAGGCTGTCGCGAATGTTGCTGCTGCTGCTGCTGCTGCCTCGGCTCATGTGCATGATAGCGTCTGTTTCTGGTCTCTCCCCCACACTCTGTTACAATGTCTACAATTTTCGGCATCCCTTCTGTGTCTTCTACTGTAGTGTTAGCAATGTCAGGCATTTCCTCCTTTTCGTTCGAGGGTGTCTTTGATTTACTTCGTGTGCCTTCTACATTCTCTATATCAACAAGGCCGTTGATATCTATTCCTTCCACCTGTGCTGGCGTCACCAGTTCTGTCCTCACCCCTGCTCCGCGAAAAGACGAGGAGAGCGAGACATTCGCTGTTGGTTCCTGAGACTCCTGGTAGCAACGTTTGTTCTCAGCAGGAGCAGACAGTACAACATTTGTCTTGGCAACACGTTTGTTTGCAAATTTCTTTTCAGAAGACGCTAGAGTAGACAGTTTCTCTGGACAGGATTTCAGATTAAGCGCCGCTTTCGTTTTAGTGGTAGTGTTACCTAGTACCCAGACGACACCGCTCATTCCGGGTACTCTGGTAACTCCACCTCTTCATATATTGCTGCTCACGCTGCTCCATCTGCTATGTCGAGGTTCTTTGAACCAATAATGAGGTCGGTCGGGAAATGGTCCACAGTCTTTGAAGCTCGATCTTGCTGGTAATTCATGTTTCCTGCGGCTGGATCACAAGGAGGACTTGAGATATCGTCGAAGTTATGACTCTTTTCTCGATTACCTATCAAGCGTTCGATAACACTGCTGCGGCTTTCCGTCAAGAGCATAGAGACATCAGTCTTCACTCTTCTCTCTATACTCTCCGTCAGTGCATCGGATACTTCTGAAAGGCCTCCCACGTTTTCTCTTGCAGTATTTGCTATTTCACTCAGTCTCTTCATACTCTCCGTTGCTATCTTTGGTGTATGCAGTCCTTCATCATCACTCCCCATATCAATCCAGCCGTCAATACCTACTTCTTCTACCTGTCCTGTAATTGTTAGTTTTGTCCCAGCACAAGATTTCGATACTGACGAGGACGAAAGTGCATTTGGTGCTTGCTCTAGAGAAACGTGGTGAGTAGATGTTTCCTGAGCAGAAGCAGCACCAGGTAATGTGGCACCGGATCTAGCAGTGTTTTTCCTCGTGAGTTTCTTTGGAAAAAGTGCTGAGGCACACACTTTTTTTCCGGAGGCTTTTGATAAAAGTGCTGCACGAGTTCTCTTTACAGTGTTCCCCAGTAACCAAATTCGACCACGGATATCCCTTCCTCTACACGTGCTGCTGCCTCCCTTGTCAGGGCTGCCCTTCTCACAAGCGCATGCTGCTGCTCCTTCCTCGTAGTTGTACAGAAAGAGACCTGCCGTGGAGTCCTCCACTGTAGGCAGAGCTCTTTTTTCATGAAAACCTCGAATTTCTGCTTTTAAATCACAAACAACAACAGAAGAAGTATTGATATCATCAGTTGGGTGGCCTGTGACGCTCTCACTCATGCTGGTACTGCTGCTTTCCCTGGGACGCATAGAGACTTCAATCTCCGGTGTCTCCGAGATTTCTTCCGTGCTTCCCGCTGCTGCGTCTGCCAGCTCCAATTCCTCCTCCAGAGTACTCGTAGATGTTTCCGGTGTGTCCGGATCATCCTCTGCACATACTGTCACACCAGAGCCGTTGACATCCACTCGTCCTTGCTCCCCTGTGCACTTCAATGATGGGTTCACAAATGCCTCAGTCCGTGATGATAAGGGGGATACATTTGCTGTTTGTTCTTTCGTGTCCGAATGATCGTGAATATCTTCAACTACAGCACACGCACTATCGGTTGCCCTAATAACATCATTTTTCGAGAGTTTCTCCTTCAGATACGCTAGGCCACAGAGTATGGCGTGAAACGCTTTTAGGTGAAGAATTGTGGCTGTCTCTTTCATAGTGGTGCCTAATTGCCTGACGCCGCCACTGGTTCGCCTTCCACTCTTATTACTGCTGCTTCCCGTTAGGTGCTCGGAGACATCAGTCTCCTTCTTATCGCAGGATTCCATCTTTCTGTGTCTATGTTCCGGTGGCAAATGCTTTGACTTCGGCAATAAAGGTGGTTGTGCTGTAAACATCAAACATCAGCGTTCAAGCAATAAATTACCCTCATTTTTTGTAGAGTGGTTCCCCGTCTACCATGCTTATGACGATCAGAGCTTAGATCTGCTATATGTTCTAGACACATAGGGTAAACGACCACTTTAGATGCATAATCACTGCAAGTGTAGGGTATCATGCGTACAAATTACAGCCCGTGCAAACTGGTAATGGCGATGTAAATGAAAAAAAAAGATTTCACGATGGAGATGAGAAAGGAGGGGTTGCAGATAAACACAATTAATCAGTAGGATGGAGGCGCCGCCTACTTTGCAGCGAATGCAGAAATACATGCGCAAACCCGTCAGCGTCAACCGTCAAGCGGCCTACACGGGCAGACGTGAGAACAACATAGCTATGCGGGGTCAGGGCGGTGGGAGCGGTGCGTTTCATTGGAGCTTTAGGGAATTCTACTTTATCAGAAGAGGAGCAAGCGATTTTCCATGAATATGAATACTCTGTTCAGCGGGGAAGGACGCCTCCGAGGGTGTACGGGGTACGTTTCGCCGAGAAACCACAAACAAAGGCGCGCATCCAAGGGAAAATAGAGTTTGTCTGAGGGAGACCGTGTCGCCTGCGCTTAAAGGATTCAGACTGAAATGTCGCGCATTGTATGAGAGACAAACGGTCGTAATGATGCATGGCTGCATCTCGGAACCGTCGAACATACACTGAAACCACGTTCCTTAGATTGACTGAACACTACAATGGAAAAGGGTAGCACCGCTGGAAGCCAGATTTTTCACGCCATGAATACGTGGAAACAGTACGTCGATGTCATAAGCATCCCTGATATACAGGCAATCTGGAGAATGTACCGAGAACTTGGCATGATACGTGAGGAAAGAAGGACCTGGCAGGCAAATAATTGCCAGCGCCTTTCGCTCTGACAAAAACTCGCGACTGAGTGTGAGATGTATCCTTCTGAAGCAGACTCACACAGTAGAAGCGACGGGATAAAGTTGCTTACCAGGTTTTGTTATCAATCCCGTGTCAACGCGATTGCAACAGGGGGCGGTCTCTTCCTGCTTGTAGACCACAGCCAGACGCTGTGTTTGGATTGAAAGTCCGGGCTTTCGTAAAGTCGGCCGCAGCTGCAAGGATGAAGCAGTTCACGGAACACACCATGGTACTTTTGAACGTCGGCTCCACGTTGAAGTCGCCGCAAACCAGCGAGCGCTGTGATCTATGCTCCGCGCCCGTTTCCCGCATTAGACACGCAGGGCTGCACCAAAGGCGGCTTCACGTTGAGGTCGCCGCAAACCAGTGAGCGCTGTGATCTATGCTCCGCGCCGGTTTCCCGCAGTAGACACGCAGGGTTACAGCGGTCTGAATCCCCGGGGCGACGTCGTAGGGTCGGTCTGACGAGCGGCGCTCTCGTGCAGTGGGGCTTGCTGTGATGGTAGGTCTATTTCTGCAGAGTTTTCACTTTAAGATAATCGAAGTGTCGCTCTGAAGGTGCTTTGCAGCTCCTACCGTAGGAAAAGCTGGGCCTCCACTAGATTTTCGTCGAACTCGTAGTCCTCCAAAAGCGTATCCGCTTAATGGCTCATGATATGGGGGCGGTGGTGCCCTGTGTTGCTGTCAGCTGCGCACACTCTTGACGGCCAGAAGCCAAGTCCGTAGTGTGCGATGTTCCACCTTCGGCATCCAGTTTCCCCGTGTCGGTCGGGAAATCCTACACTCGCCGTACGAGTTGTGGTGTTCCAGGTTCAACACCCAGTTCCTCCGTGTCGGTCGCGCAAGCTTACACTCGCCGTACGAGTCGTGCGACGCGTCATCCGTGCGGGTAGCGTCCGTCAACTCCGCGGCGCACAAGAATATTTTATGTAGTCCACAATTGCAAATGTTTTTTTTGAGCTTGGAGTTTTTTTCCGTCGGCGCGCATAAAACCCCCAATTTTTAGTACAACATTGGCGGCCGCAGGGGCGTATGTAGACACCAGGATATCTTCTCTCTTTCAGAGGTGAACGGTTGCGGGGACCCCCGGCTGCAGCTTAGTAACGCAATTACTGTTGCTTTCTTGTACGCGCGGGGACGGTAGTCAGCAGGATGAGGAAGGTACCTTTTAGAAAATGGCGTGTGCAAGGTAGAGTGCAAAAGCAGCTAGTCTTCGTCTCTCGGGGTACGAGGACATACATAGAGTTTCCGGATCCTCTCCACAAGCCAGGGACAAAGGAGGGGGTTTTCTACTCCTATGTCCACAGCCCTTTGGACCGGCTTACAGCTGCGAGTAAAGCTGTTCAACCTCGCCGACGAGCCCCCTTGAATTCAGCAAGACGTCACTTCTGTAAAGCACCGTAAAGCGCCACCCAGAGCCCTTATACAACGAGCCGCGCGAGTTTGGGAGCCTGTAATACTTAACGGTAAAGCGGACTAGAGGTACGCAGGTCAGAAGTAGAGCTCTACCTGGAATGAGAGGGGAGAGAACCGGCTCTCCTTGCCGGACCTCATACAGGATCTATTCCTCCAGCATACAACGGAGTTATAGAGAGAAACAGTCTTTCCAGGGAGATGCACGTTTGAGGTGTGTAACGTGCAGTGTGCCTAGAAGCGGAAGCAAGATCGATATCTGTGAGCATGTTGACAGGGGACTGTGAGAGGTCTGAACGACGTCATTCCTGTCCTCAGCACCCCGCCTGACGCGGTGCAGCCTGCCCACCCATAGGGAATCCGGACGGAACCGACACAAGCACGCCACCAAGATGCGTCGGGCGCACAGAGAGACGCCGTACTTGGCGATATCCAAATATTCAAATCAGCATACGATGGTAAAATGAGACGGCTAAAGCTACGGGCCCCCGTGCGTATATTTTAGCGAGCTGTCACTGCTGCAGAGAAGTCTATACCTGCACCTCGAGCCTCTTGCAGCAAGTGACGCGAGTGTAGAAGCCCGTAGACATCAACGGTCAAATGTAGCAGAGGTTCGCAAGCTAGAACTAGAACTCCACGCCGATTCACAATGGTGATTACCGACGGAGCTCGCCGGACCTCCCACCGAGTGTACTCCTCCAGCACACAATAAGATGTGTATATATATATATATACATATATAAACGCTCTACTCGACAGAAAGTACGATTCATACGTGTGAGGTACAATGTGCGTTGAAGGCAAAAGCAAAGTTGTAATCCCTGCCACAAGATTGATGCGAAAATCGCAGAATGATTGTTGGCTGGACGACTGATGCCGACGGTGCCGCTCGTATCCCGCCTGCTGCGGTGCAGGCTGTCTCTATTGTAAGGAAGCGACCCGATACGAGCACGCCTCCTAGATGCATCGAACACAAACGGACCCCCTGTACTCCGCATTACCCGGCTGCCTCCACGTGACAAAGTATCGCGCATCATACCTCGCATTTTGGATCGTAAAAACCGGTAGTGCGTGCGCCGGTTCTCTAAACGGAGCTGATGCGTACACCTTATTGGGAACACGGAGGTATGAGCGCAGTCTGTGAGAAGGTGCTCAACACACGTACATAACGCGCTCACATGTAAGCGCTCTCAAAGGCATATGACTGATCTAACACATAATATAGGGGAAGGTGTCGTGTTTGCGGTTACTTTTCCGTTCTTCTGCAGCTGTGGCGAGCCTCGGAGCAGCTCTGACCGCTGCGATTAGCACAGCTCGGGGGCGTGTTCAACTTGCAGAAAAGAACGGGCTCGTGTAGCAAGTGATGTGATACGAGATGATGTACAAATGCTCTTGTCTGGCGGCCCACGAGCATAGACTAGGCCCATGTGAGATCAGATACACCTCATCGTACGTAGTAGTTGTCTCAGTGCCTTGTCACACGGTTAACAATGGCATATGGCGAGAAATGGCTTATCGAAGCGGCTCGTGTACGCCACCGTTACCTTCGAGATTCGAATCTCGCAGGCCTCCAAAGGCTGGCATAGGGTGAGGAGATGGGCCCCATCCTCTTGAAGACGTCTTCGGGATAGGAGATGCAATATGTTCTTCAACAGTCGCAATGATCGTACATCCAAAACCAGCGGCAGTTCGTCTCGGCAAGGGTACACCGCTAGGTGAGGCTTACGAGATGGAAATTCACACTTGTTCGGCTCATGAGAGGAAGACAGCTGTGCAGGCTACCAGCATCAACACAGCACATGATTATGGAGGATATAACTAGAGGGATTTTACTCTAGCGGTGCATCACGTGCGAACGGCTCAAGAGTACTCACTTACGTGCTCCTAGGTTTACATTCAGCAACATATGACACTCCCATTCCCACCTCTCGGCCCTCTGTGTCTGCGTGCGTATGACGTGTAAGCGTCTGTTTGGAGCGCGAGCACTCGCGCATGTGACACGAACTGCAAGCCACTATGGACCAATGGAAACTGCGCCCTCACGAAAAGGAGGTCAAATGACGTGCACTCAGGTATACATTTGGACGGCCGGGCTCGGCCCACGGCTGTGTAACCCATACACGGGTATAAGAGAAGGTCAAATTTTTTTAAACGCACCACAACGAGCAACTGGAAGCCGGTATCTTGCCGTGCGCGGTGGCTTCTTTCTACTCTCGAAGTAACACCTATCTGCGTACTCCCTTATGTTCCCCGTTGGGGACACTTGTGAAGGTCGCTCTCTCTCGTCTGCTGCTGCTCGTTCCAGGAGGACGGCGTCTCTTCTTCAGAATAGAGCTACGGTGCTGCAACTAGAGTACATTGAGGTGAACGAAGCGTCTGAAGCAACGCGTCCGGGGCTGGCTCACAGGATCTCCCCTCATGTGTGTGTGAGTGCACGCGCGTGGAGTCCCTGGCGCACACCTTTTCCTCATGATGTATCCACTAATGTTTGTATCGCTGTTGGTCTATTTTGCAGTCGTATTGTGCAGAGTAAGCAGCTGGTCTTCGTCGCCGTTGTTGTCGAGCTTTATGGGAAATGTCGATGTGCGCATAGCAGCGACCTATCGAAGCGCGGCGTCCGGTACAAATCATGATAAATCCCGTGGCGTTCAAATCTTTTTGTCGACTGCAATCTATCCTTTTCATGTGCGGGTAAAACGCGGACATTAGCACGCCAGACCTGTATTACTCGGCAGATGTACGTTCCGACAGGTCGGCTGCTCTCGTGGCGCGCTTGCGCATACGTATGTTCTCCAACTCCTACACCAGTGTTAAGGAGCTGAATTACGCGCTGTAGCGATCATGGGACGTACCAGCTTGTACTGCTCCCTCATCAACTGCGTACACAATGGACTGTTCCTCGCACACTGACAACGACTCCGCATACGATTTTATGAACAGTGGCGCGCAGGTGGACAATCGTGCGCTCATACAGAGGTATGTACGGACCAGGGCATACCTTGACCTACACACATAGACATGAGCATGTTACATGAGGGGCTGGACATACAGCCTCTCCGCGTTGACAGGCTATTCATGAGCATCGAAGCCGATGTAAGTCCGTTTGTGAGGGCTTGCAACGTAAACGCCGTATATATGGAAATGACTATCAATCCGTGTCTTCCAGGTGACTGCAGTTGCTTTTATACGCCTTCAAGCCTCTGTCCCTTTTTATCCGAAGAATAAAAACGCTACACAGTCGTCCGCACATGTCTCTCAATCAAGGAGTGCACGGAAGTGCTTGTGAAGAGGCGTTCGCGTCTGCCCGTGTATTCAGGTGTTGCTGCTTGTTTCGCAGTACGGTTCTCCTTTTTCGCGGCAGTCCCCTTGTAACAGAAATGTGAGCCGCATGCGTAGGGAATGTGCAGTGTTTCTGAGGAAGCACAGTTTCCGTAGACGTTCGCGTAGTATTGCACACTTATTGGTATCGGTACACAGAGATTTGTGCGCATTCATATGTACGAATAGTACTACATACTTGTATGAGCAAGACGCACTTAGCATGTAGAGACTCACGCGTCATTCCGCTCCTGGGGAGCAAGTTTCTTTGCCTTAGTATATATGCATCTTTGTATCTCTATACACATGGACATACAGGTGCATTTCAGAGCTAGAAGCACTGTGTGCTGCCGCAAGCGTTGTGGCTACATTCGCTTCGAGACACATTTACTTGTGTAGCAGCTACAAACACACCTCTGCTTCACTTGCTTCTACGGGCATAAGCTCTGAACATCGAGACAAGTTTGAAACTGCATCTGTTCCACGAGACAACCCACCGGTATTCACTGATCGGCCTCCGGATTGTCCGGAGGATTTGCGGACTGCCATTGATAACAGCATGCATCCAGCCTGAAAATAGCACATCTGAGAAGCTCGGAGCAAATTTCTTCCGAACAGGCGACGCCATTGCTGTAGAGTGACTACTATGTCTGTGACGTGTCAGCATTTCGCCTTGCACCGGGGCTGAAATTTGACGCGTGCAGAAGCGTGCACTTATAGTAATATTATGGCCAACAACGGCAGATTCTGATTACTGATGCTTTCTCCTTCGATATCGACACGTAATATACGGAGGCCGTGTTTTACGCTTAATGTAAAGGGTGCGTGAACACCCTCCCGGCATTAATATGCAACATTAGAGCTCTTTGTCCGAGGGTGGAGACGCATCATTGCTGCGCTGCCCAGCATACGTGGGTCTCAATTACCATCAACATCGTGCTTTGATTTAAAGACAAATTGATCTCACAGACGCGATTACTCCGAAGGCATGCAAGGAGTGCATATATGCCTTATCCGAATGGGTGTGTGCAGCCGTAAAGCTGCGGTGTCTTATGGCGGAGGCATGCATATTCATGCGAGCAATGCACGTACGCCTTGACATTATCGGCGTGCCGATGCAGACTTGCGTCTCCGACAGTATTGGCAAATTCATGGGGCGCAACGCCGCTCTTTCTCACTATCCATTCTGTTCTTGATAATCAGACATACAACTCGTACAGAGGCAGACTCCTAAGTTCGAGTCGGGGTACAACGTCGCCAGTATCTGGGTGCAGCGCTAGAACTGTGCGTCCGATGGTGGTGGCGCATTCATGCGGCGCAACCCCAGCATTCCTTGCGTCTGTGTTACTAGCAATTCGACCCTTTATGACATTCGTGCTGGTCGTATGGAGGCTTTGTGCCTCGGTAGAGGTGAGTGGTACATGTATAGCTTGTGGAGCGCGACGCGTCCGTGCGGCGCTGACGGATGCGGCTCGCTTTTTACTATATCAGGTGTGTCCCCTGATAATAACAAATGATAGAAAGGTTGTTCACGTGAGCTGAACTGAGGAATATGTGTCCATCTTGGGAGCATTGTGTGCATTTTAGAGGTTTGTTTCGGAGGGAGGCAACATGTTGATGCGGCGCCGCTCAACGTCGGTCGCGTTGTATTATTACCAGGTCTGCAATTTGAAGCTGACACAATTATTTTTTCTAATAGGACGTTTTCCTTTGGAGGATCAGGACGTACGCGAACACCCTGCTAGCCTCTGTGTTCTGTCCCCTGAACGTGTGGCTCTGGCCTGCAATGTTTTTTCGCAATGTGTTTCGACGCCTTGCTTCCCCCCTGATTTGCCATTTCTGTGTGAATATCTGTTTATAAATCTGTTGCTGCGGCACTGACCAAAACTAATGTGCTAGGAACTTTGATAGAGCTTTTGCAGAAAGGACTGCGTGGCGATGAAGCAAACAACACGAGGAGAAAATTCGTTGTATCGGAGAGACTGAATGAGTCGTTTGTGAGCAGACGAAGCTTATATATATCTATATATCTGCGTACAGAGTTCTATTAGAATATAATGGTTGAGGTTAATATAAGGCTCTGTTTTCGGTGCTACAAGCGGAAGGATATACGTGGTCCACAACTGCTTGAGTTAGCGAAAGATCGGGGCGTGGATCTAGATTTCTGCAGAAAGGAAGTCAATTAACTGTCCAGGTGAATGAATGAGGAAAATCAAAGATAGTCTATGTTTTCTTGTGTCTAGAGCGGCAAGCATGTGGCACGGTTGTGGAGATATGCGAAGTCGGAAGTGCTGCGGAGTGTGTGGTGTGACTGTGCTGCTATCTCTTTGGCATTATACAGAAGATTGTGTGTCTGATGCTTCATGCAAGACAAGATAGAGAGACCTAATGCCCGCGGTACTGTGGTAGATACCCCGTGAATGAAGGTCGATATAGATGTTGGAAATGCCCTTCATCCTGTTGCTGATTTAATGAAAGAGTACAAGTGTATGGGTTTTTTGTGACCGAAATGCACGCAGTCTCGATGTGCTCACATGCTGCGACACGCAAACGTAGATACACAGAGACACCCATGTAACGTCTATTTGTAGTCAGATCTAGACTTCGTGTGCGGAGAAGAGCACACACATCTATTACCGAATGTCTGCGTCGAGGTACACATACATAAAAAACACGAATACATACATCCCTAGCGACGCGCCAATTGTACGTGTGTATTACCTGTCTCTGTGTACAGGCTACACGTTAGACTTACAGTTCTTTGAAACTGTTTCACTGGAGTGTCTACTGGAAAAACGGACGTGTACACAGCGTGTGTACCCCCAAGCATATACACTTGCATGTGTACTTCCTTTTCATTGATAACAACTGCCAGTATATATGACGTGTCATGGGAGCTTGGACAGGACTGATTATCTGTGTCTATGGTCCATACAAGAATACGTGAATGATCTGTTCTTCTCATGTATATGTTTGCCGGTCGCGCGCCCCATAGCGCGTACACACATCCACTGATACGCAATTATGTTTTACGGCTGTACACCCCGAAATGTGGAACGGCTGACATTGATGGTTATATAAGCATATGACACAAAGTAAGAGACACTTACGTCTGTACACACGTGGACGTCTCCGTGTCAGGGGCCTCCATGCGGAAGAAGGTTAGTCGCTGATGCGATAGTTTTACTAGAAGGAAATACCCGGTGGTGGAGGCCCTCAGGGAACGAGGGCGCGTCTGTGTTAGTGCGTGTTAGGTGGTTTCTATGCAGAAGGAGCAATTAGTCCTATGATAGCAAGGCTTTGTATAGATGTGTTGTGTACATGTACACATCCCGCTGTGTTTTGAGAAACAAACATATTATGCACCAGATGGGAAATAGAGCTGTGTCTCCGGCTACGCGGACATGGTCCACACACGCAGTGGTTTAAAAAGAGAAAGTTGCATATATGTGAGCCGGGTTGACATGAAATTATTTTTGCATCGCGCTGGAAAATCTTTGAGGCTCACGAATCCGTTCCGGGATTTCGATCACTTACTTGTTCGGTCAGCTTGCACGTCTACATATATATATGCATAGATAAATATATATATCACCGTGTATATACACATATATGTAGGCATATATGTGATCTTATGTATGCGCAGACATGTGGACGCCTATGCATTTGTGAACCTCGACAATAGATGGGTGCTTGCGTGCACATTGCTAACACACATGCAACTTCATTGGGCTCGCTGGTGCCGTGCGTCGCTGCTACTAATTGGAGGTCGAGGACTACGCATCACTGTAAGGTCATCCAAGCATGCGGGGAGTGTACTCATGCATGGGTATACGTGCGTCTGAAGGGATACTACTCAAAATACACGTCCGGTGCTGACCTGGGGACTCAAAGCGTGCATTTGCTTTGTTTTTGCTAATGCACACGCATCATATCTGCGTTGACATCCGTTTTGATACATACGTATATATGATGATTGTATATATTCACATAGAAGTATGCTTCTACTTCGAGAACCCACTATCTCACTTCACTTATTACAACTTATAGACATTCGCTGTAGCTGTAGTCTCTTTTCGTGTGCTTCAGACCTTGCCTTAGTAATACGCAGCTTCTCCGACATTAGTGGTTGTCGGTGCCTCCTCCATGATGCTGTAACCTTGCAGGGGACGCCACTCTTGCACG
>NW_026700284.1:0-32908 GCF_030435755.1 Ochotona princeps | reverse complement strand
TCACCAACCTGCAGTGTTTCCTTGATTGAATTAGCTCTCACACCAATATTTGCGTCTAGAGCCTTTGCTTTGAGGGCTATCTGAAAACGGCTGTGGCGCTGAAGTTGCCTGTGAATGTGGAGTTGGTGGCATGTGAAACCCGCATGTGGAGCATTCGTTTATGTGGGATGCTCTCCAAGTTTCATATCCTTCCTAGGCACTCAAAGGGCACTAAGCATAGAGTGTGAAAACTGAGTTTCCTTGAGAGCTGCTTGGAAGCCTGATGGTGTGTGAAGTTAGTGAGCCAAATGGAGTTGTTCTCCCACAAGAACCACTCGGCTGATCCTTCTTCAATATGCCCTTCACCAACATGCAGTGTTTCCTTGATTGAATTAGCTCTCACACCAATATTTGCGTCTAGAGCCTTTGCATTGAGGGCTATCTGAAAACGGCTGTGGCGCTGAAGTTGCCTGTGAATGTGGAGTTGATGGCATGTGAAACCCGCATGTGGAGCATTCGTTTGTGTGGGATGCTCTACCAGGTTCATTCCTAGATAATGCACTGAAAGGGCACTAAGCATAGAGTGTGAAAACTGAGTTTCCTTGAGAGCTGCTTGGAAGCCTGATGGTGTGTGAAGTTAGTGAGCCAAATGGAGTTGTTCTCCCACAAGAACCACTCAGCTGATCCTTCTTCAATATGCCCTTCACCAACATGCAGTGTTTCCTTGATTGAATTAGCTCTCACACCAATATTTGCGTCTAGAGCCTTTGCATTGAGGGCTATCTGAAAACGGCTGTGGCGCTGAAGTTGCCTGTGAATGTGGAGTTGGTGGCATGTGAAACCCGCATGTGGAGCATTCGTTTGTGTGGGATGCTCTACCAGGTTCATTCCTAGATAATGCACTCAAAGGGCACTAAGCATAGAGTGTGAAAACTGAGTTTCCTTGAGAGCTGCTTGGAAGCCTGATGGTGTGTGAAGTTAGTGAGCAAATGGAGTTGTTCTCCCACAAGAACCACTCGGCTGATCCTTCTTCAATATGCCCTTCACCAACATGCAGTGTTTCCTTGATTGAATTAGCTCTCACACCAATATTTGCGTCTAGAGCCTTTGCATTGAGGGCTATCTGAAAACGGCTGTGGCGCTGAAGTTGCCTGTGAATGTGGAGTTGGTGGCATGTGAAACCCGCATGTGGAGCATTCGTTTATGTGGGATGCTCTTCAAGCTTCATTTCAGTCCTGGGCACTCAAAGGGCACTAAGCATAGAGTGTGAAAACTGAGTTTCCTTGAGAGCTGCTTCTAAGCCTGATGGTGTGTGAAGTTAGTGAGCCAAATGGAGTTGTTCTCCCACAAGAACCACTCGGCTGATCCTTCTTCAATATGCCCTTCACCAACATGCAGTGTTTCCTTGATTGAATTAGCTCTCACACCAATATTTGCGTCTAGAGCCTTTGCATTGAGGGCTATCTGAAAACGGCTGTGGCGCTGAAGTTGCCTGTGAATGTGGAGTTGGTGGCATGTGATACCTGCAAGTGGAGCAGTCGTACGTGTGGGATGCTCTACCATGTTCATTCCTAGATAATTCACTCAAAGGGCACTAAGCATAGAGTGTGAAAACTGAGTTTCCTTGAGAGCTGCTTGGAAGCCTGATGGTGTGTGAAGTTAGTTAGCCAAATGGAGTTGTTCTCCCACAAGAACCACTCGGCTGATCCTTCTTCAATATGCCCTTCACCAACATGCAGTGTTTCCTTGATTGAATTAGCTCTCACACCAATATTTGCGTCTAGAGCCTTTGCATTGAGGGCTATCTGAAAACGGCTGTGGCGCTGAAGTTGCCTGTGAATGTGGAGTTGGTGGCATGTGATACCTGCAAGTGGAGCATTCGTACGTGTGGGATGTTCTACCAGGTTCATGCCTAGATAATGCACTCAAAGGGCACTAAGCATAGAGTGTGAAAACTGAGTTTCTTGAGAGCTGCTTGGAAGCCTGATGGTGTGTGAAGTTAGTGAGCCAAATGGAGTTGTTCTCCCCACAAGAACCACTCGGCTGATCCTTCTTCAATATGCCCTTCACCAACATGCAGTGTTTCCTTGATTGAATTAGCTCTCACACCAATATTTGCGTCTAGAGCCTTTGCATTGAGGGCTATCTGAAAACGGCTGTGGCGCTGAAGTTGCCTGTGAATGTGGAGTTGGTGGCATGTGAAACCCGCATGTGAGCATTCGTTTGTGTGGGATGCTCTACCAGGTTCATTCCTAGATAATGCACTTAAAATGCACTAAGCATAGAGTGTGAAAACTGAGTTTCCTTGAGAGCTGCTTGGAAGCCTGATGGTGTGTGAAGTTAGTGAGCCAAATTGAGTTGTTCTCCCACAAGAACCACTCGGCTGATCCTTCTTCAATATGCCCTTCACCAACATGCAGTGTTTCCTTGATTGAATTAGCTCTCACACCAATATTTGCGTCTAGAGCCTTTGCATTGAGGGCTATCTGAAAATGGCTGTGGCGCTGAAGTTGCCTGTGAATGTGGAGTTGGTGGCATGTGATACCTGCAAGTGGAGCATTCGTACGTGTGGGATGCTCTACCAGGTTCATTCCTAGATAATGCACTGAAAGGGCACTAAGCATAGAGTGTGAAAACTGAGTTTCCTTGAGAGCTGCTTGGAAGCCTGATGGTGTGTGAAGTTAGTGAGCCAAATGGAGTTGTTCTCCCACAAGAACCACTCGGCTGATCCTTCTTCAATATGCCCTTCACCAACATGCAGTGTTTCCTTGATTGAATTAGCTCTCACACCAATATTTGCGTCTAGAGCCTTTGCATTGAGGGCTATCTGAAAACGGCTGTGGCGCTGAAGTTGCCTGTGAATGTGGAGTTGGTGGCATGTGATACCTGCAAGTGGAGCATTCGTACGTGTGGGATGCTCTACCAGGTTCATTCCTAGATAATGCACTCAAAGGGCACTAAGCATAGAGTGTGAAAACTGAGTTTCCTTGAGAGCTGCTTGGAAGCCTGATGGTGTGTGAAGTTAGTGAGCCAAATGGAGTTGTTCTCCCACAAGAACCACTCGGCTGATTCTTCTTCAATATGCCCTTCACCAACATGCAGTGTTTCCTTGATTGAATTAGCTCTCACACCAATATTTGCGTCTAGAGCCTTTGCTTTGAGGGCTATCTGAAAACGGCTGTGGCGCTGAAGTTGCCTGTGAATGTGGAGTTGGTGGCATGTGAAACCCGCATGTGGAGCATTCGTTTATGTGGGATGCTCTCCAAGTTTCATATCCTTCCTAGGCACTCAAAGGGCACTAAGCATAGAGTGTGAAAACTGAGTTTCCTTGAGAGCTGGTTGGAAGCCTGATGGTGTGTGAAGTTAGTGAGCCAAATGGAGTTGTTCTCCCACAAGAACCACTCGGCTGATCCTTCTTCAATATGCCCTTAACCAACATGCATTGTTTCCTTGATTGAATTAGCTCTCACACCAATATTTGCGTCTAGAGCCTTTGCATTGAGGGCTATCTGAAAACGGCTGTGGCGCTGAAGTTGCCTGTGAATGTGGAGTTGGTGGCATGTGAAACCCGCATGTGGAGCATTCGTTTATGTGGGATGCTCTACCAGGTTCATTCCTAGATAATGCACTGAAAGGGCACTAACATAGAGTGTGAAAACTGAGTTTCCTTGAGAGCTGCTTGAAGCCTGATGGTGTGTGAAGTTAGTGAGCCAAATGGAGTTGTTCTCCCACAAGAACCACTCGGCTGATCCTTCTTCAATATGCCCTTCACCAACATGCAGTGTTTCCTTGATTGAATTAGCTCTCACACCAATATTTGCGTCTAGAGCCTTTGCTTTGAGGGCTATCTGAAAACGGCTGTGGCGCTGAAGTTGCCTGTGAATGTGGAGTTGGTGGCATGTGAAACCTGCAAGTGGAGCATTCGTACGTGTGGGATGCTCTACCATGTTCATTCCTAGATAATGCACTCAAAGGGCACTAAGCATAGAGTGTGAAAACTGAGTTTCCTTGAGAGCTGCTTGGAAGCCTGATGGTGTGTGAAGTTAGTGAGCCAAATGGAGTTGTTCTCCAACAAGAACCACTCGGCTGATCCTTCTTCAATATGCCCTTCACCAACATGCAGTGTTTCCTTGATTGAATTAGCTCTCACACCAATATTTGCGTCTAGAGCCTTTGCATTGAGGGCTATCTGAAAACGGCTGTGGCGCTGAAGTTGCCTGTGAATGTGGAGTTGATGGCATGTGAAACCCGCATGTGGAGCATTCGTTTGTGTGGGATGCTCTACCAGGTTCATTCCTAGATAATGCACTGAAAGGGCACTAAGCATAGAGTGTGAAAACTGAGTTTCCTTGAGAGCTGCTTGGAAGCCTGATGGTGTGTGAAGTTAGTGAGCCAAATGGAGTTGTTCTCCCACAAGAACCACTCAGCTGATCCTTCTTCAATATGCCCTTCACCAACATGCAGTGTTTCCTTGATTGAATTAGCTCTCACACCAATATTTGCGTCTAGAGCCTTTGCATTGAGGGCTATCTGAAAACGGCTGTGGCGCTGAAGTTGCCTGTGAATGTGGAGTTGGTGGCATGTGAAACCCGCATGTGGAGCATTCGTTTGTGTGGGATGCTCTACCAGGTTCATTCCTAGATAATGCACTCAAAGGGCACTAAGCATAGAGTGTGAAAACTGAGTTTCCTTGAGAGCTGCTTGGAAGCCTGATGGTGTGTGAAGTTAGTGAGCCAAATGGAGTTGTTCTCCCACAAGAACCACTCGGCTGATCCTTCTTCAATATGCCCTTCACCAACCTGCAGTGTTTCCTTGATTGAATTAGCTCTCACACCAATATTTGCGTCTAGAGCCTTTGCATTGAGGGCTATCTGAAAACGGCTGTGGCGCTGAAGTTGCCTGTGAATGTGGAGTTGGTGGCATGTGAAACCCGCATGTGGAGCATTCGTTTATGTGGGATGCTCTTCAAGCTTCATTTCAGTCCTGGGCACTCAAAGGGCACTAAGCATAGAGTGTGAAAACTGAGTTTCCTTGAGAGCTGCTTGGAAGCCTGATGGTGTGTGAAGTTAGTGAGCCAAATGGAGTTGTTCTCCCACAAGAACCACTCGGCTGATCCTTCTTCAATATGCCCTTCACCAACATGCAGTGTTTCCTTGATTGAATTAGCTCTCACACCAATATTTGCGTCTAGAGCCTTTGCATTGAGGGCTATCTGAAAACGGCTGTGGCGCTGAAGTTGCCTGTGAATGTGGAGTTGGTGGCATGTGAAACCCGCATGTGGAGCATTCGTTTGTGTGGGATGCTGACCAAGCTTCATTTCAGTCCTAAGCACACAAAGAGCACTAAGCATAGAGTGTGAAAACTGAGTTTCCTTGAGAGCTGCTTGGAAGCCTGATGGTGTGTGAAGTTAGTGAGCAAATGGAGTTGTTCTCCCACAAGAACCACTCGGCTGATTCTTCTTCAATATGCCCTTCACCAACATGCAGTGTTTCCTTGATTGAATTAGCTCTCACACCAATATTTGCGTCTAGAGCCTTTGCTTTGAGGGCTATCTGAAAACGGCTGTGGCGCTGAAGTTGCCTGTGAATGTGGAGTTGGTGGCATGTGAAACCCGCATGTGGAGCATTCGTTTATGTGGGATGCTCTCCAAGTTTCATATCCTTCCTAGGCACTCAAAGGGCACTAAGCATAGAGTGTGAAAACTGAGTTTCCTTGAGAGCTGCTTGGAAGCCTGATGGTGTGTGAAGTTAGTGAGCCAAATGGAGTTGTTCTCCCACAAGAACCACTCGGCTGATCCTTCTTCAATATGCCCTTAACCAACATGCAGTGTTTCCTTGATTGAATTAGCTCTCACACCAATATTTGCGTCTAGAGCCTTTGCATTGAGGGCTATCTGAAAATGGCTGTGGCGCTGAAGTTGCCTGTGAATGTGGAGTTGGTGGCATGTGATACCTGCAAGTGGAGCATTCGTACGTGTGGGATGCTCTACCAGTTCATTCCTAGATAATGCACTGAAAGGGCACTAAGCATAGAGTGTGAAAACTGAGTTTCCTTGAGAGCTGCTTGGAAGCCTGATGGTGTGTGAAGTTAGTGAGCCAAATGGAGTTGTTCTCCCACAAGAACCACTCGGCTGATCCTTCTTCAATATGCCCTTCACCAACATGCAGTGTTTCCTTGATTGAATTAGCTCTCACACCAATATTTGCGTCTAGAGCCTTTGCATTGACGGCTATCTGAAAACGGCTGTGGCGCTGAAGTTGCCTGTGAATGTGGAGTTGGTGGGATGTGATACCTGCAAGTGGAGCATTCGTACGTGTGGGATGCTCTACCAGGTTCATTCCTAGATAATGCACTCAAAGGGCACTAAGCATAGAGTGTGAAAACTGAGTTTCCTTGAGAGCTGCTTGGAAGCCTGATGGTGTGTGAAGTTAGTGAGCCAAATGGAGTTGTTCTCCCACAAGAACCACTCGGCTGATCCTTGTTCAATATGCCCTTCACCAACATGCAGTGTTTCCTTGATTGAATTAGCTCTCACACCAATATTTGCGTCTAGAGCCTTTACATTGAGGGCTATCTGAAAACGGCTGTGGCGCTGAAGTTGCCTGTGAATGTGGAGTTGGTGGCATGTGAAACCCGCATGTGGAGCATTCGTTTATGTGGGATGCTCTCCAAGCTTCATTTCAGTCCTGGGCACTCAAAGGGCACTAAGCATAGAGTGTGAAAACTGAGTTTCCTTGAGAGCTGCTTGGAAGCCTGATGGTGTGTGAAGTTAGTGAGCCAAATGGAGTTGTTCTCCCACAAGAACCACTCGGCTGATCCTTCTTCAATATGCCCTTCACCAACATGCAGTGTTTCCTTGATTGAATTAGCTCTCACACCAATATTTGCGTCTAGAGCCTTTGCATTGAGGGCTATCTGAAAACGGCTGTGGCGCTGAAGTTGCCTGTGAATGTGGAGTTGGTGGCATGTGAAACCCGCATGTGGAGCATTCGTTTGTGTGGGATGCTGACCAAGCTTCATTTCAGTCCTAAGCACACAAAGAGCACTAAGCATAGAGTGTGAAAACTGAGTTTCCTTGAGAGCTGCTTGGAAGCCTGATGGTGTGTGAAGTTAGTGAGCCAAATGGAGTTGTTCTCCCACAAGAACCACTCGGCTGATTCTTCTTCAATATGCCCTTCACCAACATGCAGTGTTTCCTTGATTGAATTAGCTCTCACACCAATATTTGCGTCTAGAGCCTTTGCTTTGAGGGCTATCTGAAAACGGCTGTGGCGCTGAAGTTGCCTGTGAATGTGGAGTTGGTGGCATGTGAAACCCGCATGTGGAGCATTCGTTTATGTGGGATGCTCTCCAAGTTTCATATCCTTCCTAGGCACTCAAAGGGCACTAAGCATAGAGTGTGAAAACTGAGTTTCCTTGAGAGCTGCTTGGAAGCCTGATGGTGTGTGAAGTTAGTGAGCCAAATGGAGTTGTTCTCCCACAAGAACCACTCGGCTGATCCTTCTTCAATATGCCCTTCACCAACATGCAGTGTTTCCTTGATTGAATTAGCTCTCACACCAATATTTGCGTCTAGAGCCTTTGCATTGAGGGCTATCTGAAAACGGCTGTGGCGCTGAAGTTGCCTGTGAATGTGGAGTTGGAGGCATGTGAAACCCGCATGTGGAGCATTCGTTTATGTGGGATGCTCTCCAAGTTTCATATCCTTCCTAGGCACTCAAAGGGCACTAAGCATAGAGTGTGAAAACTGAGTTTCCTTGAGAGCTGCTTGGAAGCCTGATGGTGTGTGAAGTTAGTGAGCCAAATGGAGTTGTTCTCCCACAAGAACCACTCGGCTGATCCTTCTTCAATATGCCCTTCACCAACATGCAGTGTTTCCTTGATTGAATTAGCTCTCACACCAATATTTGCGTCTAGAGCCTTTGCATTGAGGGCTATCTGAAAACGGCTGTGGCGCTGAAGTTGCCTGTGAATGTGGAGTTGGTGGCATGTGATACCTGCAAGTGGAGCATTCGTACGTGTGGGATGCTCTACCATGTTCATTCCTAGATAATGCACTCAAAGGGCACTAAGCATAGAGTGTGAAAACTGAGTTTCCTTGAGAGCTGCTTGGAAGCCTGATGGTGTGTGAAGTTAGTGAGCCAAATGGAGTTGTTCTCCCACAAGAACCACTCGGCTGATCCTTCTTCAATATGCCCTTCACCAACATGCAAGTGTTTCTTTGATTGAATTAGCTCTCACACCAATATTTGCGTCTAGAGCCTTTGCATTGAGGGCTATCTGAAAACGGCTGTGGCGCTGAAGTTGCCTGTGAATGTGGAGTTGGTGGCATGTGAAACCCGCATGTGGAGCATTCGTTTATGTGGGATGCTCTACCAGGTTCATTCCTAGATAATGCACTCAAAGGGCACTAAGCATAGAGTGTGAAAACTGAGTTTCCTTGAGAGCTGCTTGGAAGCCTGATGGTGTGTGAAGTTAGTGAGCCAAATGGAGTTGTTCTCCCACAAGAACCACTCGGCTGATCCTTCTTCAATATGCCCTTAACCAACATGCAGTGTTTCCTTGATTGAATTAGCTCTCACACCAATATTTGCGTCTAGAGCCTTTGCATTGAGGGCTATCTGAAAACGGCTGTGGCGCTGAAGTTACCTGTGAATGTGGAGTTGGTGGCATGTGAAACCCGCATGTGGAGCATTCGTTTATGTGGGATGCTCTCCAAGCTTCATTTCAGTCCTGGGCACACAAAGAGCTCTAAGCATAGAGTGTGAAAACTGAGTTTCCTTGAGAGCTGCTTGGAAGCCTGATGGTGTGTGAAGTTAGTGAGCCAAATGGAGTTGTTCTCCCACAAGAACCACTCGGCTGATCCTTCTTCAATATGCCCTTCACCAACATGCAGTGTTTCCTTGATGGAATTAGCTCTCACACCAATATTTGCGTCTAGAGCCTTTGCATTGAGGGCTATCTGAAAACGGCTGTGGCGCTGAAGTTGCCTGTGAATGTGGAGTTGGTGGCATGTGATACCTGCAAGTGGAGCATTCGTACGTGTGGGATGCTCTACCATGTTCATTCCTAGATAATGCACTCAAAGGGCACTAAGCATAGAGTGTGAAAACTGAGTTTCCTTGAGAGCTGCTTGGAAGCCTGATGGTGTGTGAAGTTAGTGAGCCAAATGGAGTTGTTCTCCCACAAGAACCACTCGGCTGATCCTTCTTCAATATGCCCTTAACCAACATGCATTGTTTCCTTGATTGAATTAGCTCTCACACCAATATTTGCGTCTAGAGCCTTTGCATTGAGGGCTATCTGAAAACGGCTGTGGCGCTGAAGTTGCCTGTGAATGTGGAGTTGGTGGCATGTGATACCTGCAAGTGGAGCATTCGTACGTGTGGGATGCTCTACCATGTTCATTCCTAGATAATGCACTCAAAGGGCACTAAGCATAGAGTGTGAAAACTGAGTTTCCTTGAGAGCTGCTTGGAAGCCTGATGGTGTGTGAAGTTAGTGAGCCAAATGGAGTTGTTCTCCCACAAGAACCACTCGGCTGATCCTTCTTCAATATGCCCTTCACCAACATGCAGTGTTTCCTTGATTGAATTAGCTCTCACACCAATATTTGCGTCTAGAGCCTTTGCATTGAGGGCTATCTGAAAACGGCTGTGGCGCTGAAGTTGCCTGTGAATGTGGAGTTGGTGGCATGTGAAACCCGCATGTGGAGCATTCGTTTGTGTGGGATGCTCTACCAGGTTCATTCCTAGATAATGCACTCAAAGGGCACTAAGCATAGAGTGTGAAAACTGAGTTTCCTTGAGAGCTGCTTGGAAGCCTGATGGTGTGTGAAGTTAGTGAGCCAAATGGAGTTGTTCTCCCACAAGAACCACTCGGCTGATCCTTCTTCAATATGCCCTTCACCAACATGCAGTGTTTCCTTGATTGAATTAGCTCTCACACCAATATTTGCGTCTAGAGCCTTTGCATTGAGGGCTATCTGAAAACGGCTGTGGCGCTGAAGTTGCCTGTGAATGTGGAGTTGGTGGCATGTGATACCTGCAAGTGGAGCATTCGTTTGTGTGGGATGCTCTACCATGTTCATTCCTAGATAATGCACTCAAAGGGTACTAAGCATAGAGTGTGAAAACTGAGTTTCCTTGAGAACTGCTTGGAAGCCTGATGGTGTGTGAAGCTAGTGAGCCAAATGGAGTTGTTCTCCAACAAGAACCACTCGGCTGATCCTTCTTCAATATGCCCTTCACCAACATGCAGTGTTTCCTTGATTGAATTAGCTCTCACACCAATATTTGCCTCTAGAGCCTTAGCATTGAGGGCTATCTGAAAACGGCTGTGGCGCTGAAGTTGCCTGTGAATGTGGAGTTGGTGGCATGTGAAACCCGCATGTGGAGCATTCGTTTGTGTGGGATGCTCTACCAGGTTCATTCCTAGATAATGCACTCAAAGGGCACGAAGCATAGATTGTGAAAACTGAGTTTCCTTGAGAGCTGCTTGGAAGCCTTATGGTGTGTGAAGTTAGTGAGCCAAATGGAGTTGTTCTCCCACAAGAACCACTCGGCTGATCCTTCTTCAATATGCCCTTCACCAACATGCAGTGTTTCCTTGATTGAATTAGCTCTCACACCAATATTTGCGTCTAGAGCCTTTGCATTGAGGGCTATCTGAAAACGGCTGTGGCGCTGAAGTTGCCTGTGAATGTGGAGTTGGTGGCATGTGAAACCCGCATGTGGAGCATTCGTTTATGTGGGATGCTCTACCAGGTTCATTTCAGTCGTAGCCATACAAAGGGCACTAAGCATAGAGTGTGAAAACTGAGTTTCCTTGTGAGCTGCTTGGAAGCCTGATGGTGTGTGAAGTTAGTGAGCCAAATGGAGTTGTTCTCCCACAAGAACCACTCGGCTGATCCTTCTTCAATATGCCCTTCACCAACATGCAGTGTTTCCTTGATTGAATTAGCTCTCACACCAATATTTGCGTCTAGAGCCTTTGCATTGAGGGCTATCTGAAAACGGCTGTGGCGCTGAAGTAGCCTGAGAATGTGGAGTTGGTGGCATGTGAAACCCGCATGTGGAGCATTCGTACGTGTGGGATGCTGACCAAGCTTCATTTCAATCCTAAGCACACAAAGAGCACTAAGCATAGAGTGTGAAAACTGAGTTTCCTTGAGAGCTGCTTGGAAGCCTGATGGTGTGTGAAGTTAGTGAGCCAAATGGAGTTGTTCTCCCACAAGAACCACTCGGCTGATCCTTCTTCAATATGCCCTTCACCAACATGCAGTGTTTCCTTGATTGAATTAGCTCTCACACCAATATTTGCGTCTAGAGCCTTTGCATTGAGGGCTATCTGAAAACGGCTGTGGCGCTGAAGTTGCCTGTGAATGTGGAGTTGGTGGCATGTGAAACCGCATGTGGAGCATTCGTTTGTGTGGGATGCTCTACCAGGTTCATTCCTAGATAATGCACTCAAAGGGCACTAAACATAGAGTGTGAAAACTGAGTTTCCTTGAGAGCTGCTTGGAAGCCTGATGGTGTGTGAAGTTAGTGAGCCAAATGGAGTTGTTCTCCCACAAGAACCACTCGGCTGATCCTTCTTTAATATGCCCTTCACCAACATGCAGTGTTTCCTTGATTGAATTAGCTCTCACACCAATATTTGCGTCTAGAGCCTTTGCATTGAGGGCTATCTGAAAACGGCTGTGGCGCTGAAGTTGCCTGTGAATGTGGAGTTGGTGGCATGTGAAACCCGCATGTGGAGCATTCGTTTATGTGGGATGCTCTCCAAGCTTCATATCCTTCCTAGGCACTCAAAGGGCACTAAGCATAGAGTGTGAAAACTGAGTTTCCTTGAGAGCTGCTTGGAAGCCTGATGGTGTGTGAAGTTAGTGAGCCAAATGGAGTTGTTCTCCCACAAGAACCACTCGGCTGATCCTTCTTCAATATGCCCTTCACCAACATGCAGTGTTTCCTTGATTGAATTAGCTCTCACACCAATATTTGCGTCTAGAGCCTTTGCATTGAGGGCTATCTGAAAACGGCTGTGGCGCTGAAGTTGCCTGTGAATGTGGAGTTGGTGGCATGTGAAACCCGCATGTGGAGCATTCGTTTATGTGGGATGCTCTCCAAGCTTCATTTAAGTCCTGGGCACTCAAAGGGCACTAAGCATAGAGTGTGAAAACTG
The DNA here is from genome assembly GCF_030435755.1 of Ochotona princeps. Taxonomy (NCBI): domain Eukaryota; kingdom Metazoa; phylum Chordata; class Mammalia; order Lagomorpha; family Ochotonidae; genus Ochotona; species Ochotona princeps. Next base: position 20,746 of record NW_026700284.1, on the reverse strand, counting down.
AGTTTCCTTGAGAGCTGCTTGGAAGCCTGATGGTGTGTGAAGTTAGTGAGCCAAATGGAGTTGTTCTCCCACAAGAACCACTCGGCTGATCCTTCTTCAATATGCCCTTCACCAACATGCAGTGTTTCCTTGATTGAATTAGCTCTCACACCAATATTTACGTCTAGAGCCTTTGCATTGAGGGCTATCTGAAAACGGCTCTGGCGCTGAAGTTGCCTGTGAATGTGGAGTTGGTGGCATGTGAAACCCGCATGTGGAGCATTCGTTTGCATTGGATGCTGACCAAGCTTCATTTCAGTCCTGGGCACACAAAGAGCACTAAGCATAGAGTGTGAAAACTGAGTTTCCTTGAGAGCTACTTGGAAGCCTGATGGTGTGTGAAGTTAGTGAGCCAAATGGAGTTGTTCTCCCACAAGAACCACTCGGCTGATCCTTCTTCAATATGCCCTTCACCAACATGCAGTGTTTCCTTGATTGAATTAGCTCTCACACCAATATTTGCGTCTAGAGCCTTTGCATTGAGGGCTATCTGAAAACGGCTGTGGCGCTGAAGTTGCCTGTGAATGTGGAGTTGGTGGCATGTGTGGAAACCCGCATGTGGAGCATTCGTTTGTGTGGGATGCTCTACCAGGTTCATTCCTAGATAATGCATTCAAAGGGCACTAAACATAGAGTGTGAAAACTGAGTTTCCTTGAGAGCTGCTTGGAAGCCTGATGGTGTGTGAAGTTAGTGAGCCAAATGGAGTTGTTCTCCCACAAGAACCACTCGGCTGATTCTTCTTCAATATGCCCTTCACCAACATGCATTGTTTCCTTGATTGAATTAGCTCTCACACCAATATTTGCGTCTAGAGCCTTGGCTTTGAGGGCTATCTGAAAACGGCTGTGGCGCTGAAGTTGCCTGTGAATGTGGAGTTGGTGGCATGTGAAACCCGCATGTGGAGCATTCGTTTGTGTGGGATGCTCTACCAGGTTCATTCCTAGATAATGCACTCAAATGGCACTAAGCATAGAGTGTGAAAACTGAGTTTCCTTGAGAGCTGCTTGGAAGCCTGATGGTGTGTGAAGTTAGTGAGCCAAATGGAGTTGTTCTCCCACAAGAACCACTCGGCTGTATCCTTCTTCAATATGCCCTTCACCAACATGCAGTGTTTCCTTGATTGAATTAGCTCTCACACCAATATTTGCGTCTAGAGCCTTTGCATTGAGGGCTATCTGAAAACGGCTGTGGCGTTGAAGTTGCCTGTGAATGTGGAGTTGGTGGCATGTGAAACCCGCATGTGGAGCATTCGTTTGTGTGGGATGCTCTACCAGGTTCATTCCTAGATAATGCACTCAAAGGGCACTAAGCATAGAGTGTGAAAACTGAGTTTCCTTGAGAGCTGCTTGGAAGCCTGATGGTGTGTGAAGTTAGTGAGCCAAATGGAGTTGTTCTCCCACAAGAACCACTCGGCTGATCCTTCTTCAATATGCCCTTCACCAACATGCAGTGTTTCCTTGATTGAATTAGCTCTCACCACCAATATTTGCGTCTAGAGCCTTTGCATTGAGGGCTATCTGAAAACGGCTGTGGCGCTGAAGTTGCCTGTGAATGTGGAGTTGGTGGCATGTGAAACCCGCATGTGGAACATTCGTTTGTGTGGGATGCTCTACCAGGTTCATTCCTAGATAATGCATTCAAAGGGCACTAAACATAGAGTGTGAAAACTGAGTTTCCTTGAGAGCTGCTTGGAAGCCTGATGGTGTGTGAAGTTAGTGAGCCAAATGGAGTTGTTCTCCCACAAGAACCTCGGCTGATCCTTCTTCAATATGCCCTTCACCAACATGCAGTGTTTCCTTGATTGAATTAGCTCTCACACCAATATTTGCGTCTAGAGCCTTTGCATTGAGGGCTATCTGAAAACAGCTGTGGTGCTGAAGTTGCCTGTGAATGTGGAGTTGGTGGCATGTGAAACCCGCATGTGGAGCATTCGTTTGTGTGGGATGCTCTACCAGGTTCATTCCTAGATAATGCATTCAAAGGGCACTAAACATAGAGTGTGAAAACTGAGTTTCCTTGAGAGCTGCTTGGAAGCCTGATGGTGTGTGAAGTTAGTGAGCCAAATGGAGTTGTTCTCCCACAAGAACCACTCGGCTGATTCTTCTTCAATATGCCCTTCACCAACATGCAGTGTTTCCTTGATTGAATTAGCTCTCACACCAATATTTGCGTCTAGAGCCTTTGCTTTGAGGGCTATCTGAAAACGGCTCTGGCGCTGAAGTTGCCTGTGAATGTGGAGTTGGTGGCATGTGAAACCCGCATGTGGAGCATTCGTTTGTGTGGGATGCTCTACCAGGTTCATTCCTAGATAATGCACTCAAAGGGCACTAAGCATAGAGTGTGAAAACTGAGTTTCCTTGAGAGCTGCTTGGAAGCCTGATGGTGTGTGAAGTTAGTGAGCCAAATGGAGTTGTTCTCCCACAAGAACCACTCGGCTGATCCTTCTTCAATATGCCCTTCACCAACATGCAGTGTTTCCTTGATTGAATTAGCTCTCACACCAATATTTGCGTCTAGAGCCTTTGCATTGAGGGCTATCTGAAAACGGCTGTGGCGTTGAAGTTGCCTGTGAATGTGGAGTTGGTGGCATGTGAAACCCGCATGTGGAGCATTCGTTTGTGTGGGATGCTCTACCAGGTTCATTCCTAGATAATGCACTCATAGGGCACTAAGCATAGAGTGTGAAAACTGAGTTTCCTTGAGAGCTGCTTGGAAGCCTGATGGTGTGTGAAGTTAGTGAGCCAAATGGAGTTGTTCTCCCACAAGAACCACTCGGCTGATTCTTCTTCAATATGCCCTTCACCAACATGCAGTGTTTCCTTGATTGAATTAGCTCTCACACCAGTATTTGCGTCTAGAGCCTTTGCTTTGAGGGCTATCTGAAAACGGCTGTGGCGCTGAAGTTGCCTGTGAATGTGGAGTTGGTGACATGTGAAACCCGCATGTGGAGCATTCATTTGTGTGTAATGCTCTACCAGGTTCATTTCAGTCCTAGCCATACAAAGGGCACAAAGCATAGAGTGTGAAAACTGAGTTTCCTTGAGAGCTGCTTGGAAGCCTGATGGTGTGTGAAGTTAGTGAGCCAAATGGAGTTGTTCTCCCACAAGAACCACTCGGCTGATCCTTCTTCAATATGCCCTTCACCAACATGCAGTGTTTCCTTGATTGAATTAGCTCTCACACCAATATTTGCGTCTAGAGCCTTTGCATTGAGGGCTATCTGAAAACGGCTCTGGCGCTGAAGTTGCCTGTGAATGTGGAGTTGGTGGCATGTGAAACCCGCATGTGGAGCATTCGTTTGTGTGGGATGCTCTACCAGGTTCATTCCTAGATAATGCACTCAAAGGGCACTAAGCATAGAGTGTGAAAACTGAGTTTCCTTGAGAGCTGCTTGGAAGCCTGATGGTGTGTGAAGTTAGTGAGCCAAATGGAGTTGTTCTCCCACAAGAACCACTCGGCTGATCCTTCTTCAATATGCCCTTCACCAACATGCAGTGTTTCCTTGATTGAATTAGCTCTCACACCAATATTTGCGTCTAGAGCCTTTGCATTGAGGGCTATCTGAAAACGGCTGTGGCGCTGAAGTTGCCTGTGAATGTGGAGTTGGTGGCATGTGAAACCCGCATGTGGAGCATTCGTTTGTGTGGGATGCTGACCAAGCTTCATTTCAGTCCTAAGCACACAAAGAGCACTAAGCATAGAGTGTGAAAACTGAGTTTCCTTGAGAGCTGCTTGGAAGCCTGATGGTGTGTGAAGTTAGTGAGCCAAATGGAGTTGTTCTCCCACAAGAACCACTCGGCTGATCCTTCTTCAATATGCCCTTCACCAACATGCAGTGTTTCCTTGATTGAATTAGCTCTCACACCAATATTTGCGTCTAGAGCTTTTGCATTGAGGGCTATCTGAAAACGGCTGTGGCGCTGAAGTTGCCTGTGAATGTGGAGTTGGTGGCATGTGAAACCCGCATGTGGAGCATTCGTTTGTATTGGATGCTGACCAAGCTTCATTTAAGTCCTGGGCACTCAAAGGGCACTAAGCATAGAGTGTGAAAACTGAGTTTCCTTGAGAGCTGCTTGGAAGCCTGATGGTGTGTGAAGTTAGTGAGCCAAATGGAGTTCTTCTCCCACAAGAACCACTTGGCTGATCCTTCTTCAATATGCCCTTCACCAACATGCAGTGTTTCCTTGATTGAATTAGCTCTCACACCAATATTTGCATCTAGAGCCTTTGCATTGAGGGCTATCTGAAAACGACTGTGGCGCTGAAGTTGCCTGTGAATGTGCATTTGGTGGCATGTGATACCCGCAAGTGGAGCATTCGTACTTGTGGGATGCTCTACCAGGTTCATTCCTAGATAATGCACTCAAAGGGCACTAAGCATAGAGTGTGAAAACTGAGTTTCCTTGAGAGCTGCTTGGAAGCCTGATGGTGTGTGAAGTTAGTGAGCCAAATGGAGTTGTTCTCCCACAAGAACCACTCGGCTGATCCTTCTTCAATATGCCCTTCACCAACATGCAGTGTTTCCTTGATTGAATTAGCTCTCACACCAATATTTGCGTCTAGAGCCTTTGCATTGAGGGCTATCTGAAAACGGCTGTGGCGCTGAAGTTGCCTGTGAATGTGGAGTTGGTGGCATGTGAAACCCGCATGTGGAGCATTCGTTTGTGTGGGATGCTCTACCAGGTTCATTCCTAGATAATGCACTCAAAGGGCACTAAGCATAGAGTGTGAAAACTGAGTTTCCTTGAGAGCTGCTTGGAAGCCTGATGGTGTGTGAAGTTAGTGAGCCAAATGGAGTTGTTCTCCCACAAGAACCACTCGGCTGATCCTTCTTCAATATGCCCTTCACCAACATGCAGTGTTTCCTTGATTGAATTAGCTCTCACACCAATATTTGCGTCTAGAGCCTTTGCATTGAGGGCTATCTGAAAACGGCTGTGGCGCTGAAGTTGCCTGTGAATGTGGAGTTGGTGGCATGTGAAACCCGCATGTGGAGCATTCGTTTGTGTGGGATGCTGACCAAGCTTCATTTCAGTCCTAAGCACACAAAGAGCACTAAGCATAGAGTGTGAAAACTGAGTTTCCTTGAGAGCTGCTTGGAAGCCTGATGGTGTGTGAAGTTAGTGAGCCAAATGGAGTTGTTCTCCCACAAGAACCACTCGGCTGATTCTTCTTCAATATGCCCTTCACCAACATGCAGTGTTTCCTTGATTGAATTAGCTCTCACACCAATATTTGCATCTAGAGCCTTTGCATTGAGGGCTATCTGAAAACGGCTGTGGCGCTGAAGTTGCCTGTGAATGTGGAGTTGGTGGCATGTGAAACCCGCATGTGGAGCATTCGTTTGTGTGGGATGCTCTCCAAGCTTCATATCCTTCCTAGGCACTCAAAGGGCACTAAGCATAGAGTGTGAAAACTGAGTTTCCTTGAGAGCTGCTTGGAAGCCTGATGGTGTGTGAAGTTAGTGAGCCAAATGGAGTTGTTCTCCCACAAGAACCACTCGGCTGATCCTTCTTCAATATGCCCTTCACCAACATGCAGTGTTTCCTTGATTGAATTAGCTCTCACACCAATATTTGCATCTAGAGCCTTTGCATTGAGGGATATCTGAAAACGGCTGTGGCGCTGAAGTTGCCTGTGAATGTGGAGTTGGTGGCATGTGATACCTGCAAGTGGAGCATTCGTACGTGTGGGATACTCTACCATGTTCATTCCTAGATAATGCACTCAAAGGGCACTAAGCATAGAGTGTGAAAACTGAGTTTCCTTGAGAACTGCTTGGAAGCCTGATGGTGTGTGAAGTTAGTGAGCCAAATGGAGTTGTTCTCCCACAAGAACCACTCGGCTGATCCTTCTTCAATATGCCCTTCACCAACATGCAGTGTTTCCTTGATTGAATTAGCTCTCACACCAATATTTGCGTCTAGAGCCTTTGCCTTGAGGGCTATCTGAAAACGGCTGTGGCGCTGAAGTTGCCTGTGAATGTGGAGTTGATGGCATGTGAAACCCGCATGTGGAGCATTCGTTTGTGTGGGATGCTCTACCAGGTTCATTCCTAAATAATGCACTGAAAGGGCACTAAGCATAGAGTGTGAAAACTGAGTTTCCTTGAGAGCTGCTTGGAAGCCTGATGGTGTGTGAAGTTAGTGAGCCAAATGGAGTTGTTCTCCCACAAGAACCACTCGGCTGATCCTTCTTCAATATGCCCTTCACCAACATGCAGTGTTTCCTTGATTGAATTAGCTCTCACACCAATATTTGCGTCTAGAGCCTTTGCATTGAGGGCTATCTGAAAACGGCTGTGGCGCTGAAGTTGCCTGTGAATGTGGAGTTGGTGGCATGAGAAACCCGCATGTGGAGCATTCGTTTATGTGGGATGCTCTACCAGGTTCATTCCTAGATAATGCACTCAAAGGGCACTAAACATAGAGTGTGAAAACTGAGTTTCCTTGAGAGCTGCTTGGAAGCCTGATGGTGTGTGAAGTTAGTGAGCCAAATGGAGTTGTTCTCCCACAAGAACCACTCGGCTGATCCTTCTTCAATATGCCCTTCACCAACATGCAGTGTTTCCTTGATTGAATTAGCTCTCACACCAATATTTGCGTCTAGAGCCTTTGCATTGAGGGCTATCTGAAAATGGCTGTGGCGCTGAAGTTGCCTGTGAATGTGGAGTTGGTGGCATGTGATACCTGCAAGTGGAGCATTCGTACGTGTGGGATGCTCTACCATGTTCATTCCTAGATAATGCACTCAAAGGGCACTAAGCATAGAGTGTGAAAACTGAGTTTCCTTGAGAGCTGCTTGGAAGCCTGATGGTGTGTGAAGTTAGTGAGCCAAATGGAGTTCTTCTCCCACAAGAACCACTTGGCTGATCCTTCTTCAATATGCCCTTCACCAACATGCAGTGTTTCCTTGATTGAATTAGCTCTCACACCAATATTTGCATCTAGAGCCTTTGCATTGAGGGCTATCTGAAAACGACTGTGGCGCTGAAGTTGCCTGTGAATGTGGATTTGGTGGCATGTGATACCCGCAAGTGGAGCATTCGTACTTGTGGGATGCTCTACCAGGTTCATTCCTAGATAATGCACTCAAAGGGCACTAAGCATAGAGTGTGAAAACTGAGTTTCCTTGAGAGCTGCTTGGAAGCCTGATGGTGTGTGAAGTTAGTGAGCCAAATGGAGTTGTTCTCCCACAAGAACCACTCGGCTGATCCTTCTTCAATATGCCCTTCACCAACATGCAGTGTTTCCTTGATTGAATTAGCTCTCACACCAATATTTGCGTCTAGAGCCTTTGCATTGAGGGCTATCTGAAAACGGCTGTGGCGCTGAAGTTGCCTGTGAATGTGGAGTTGGTGGCATGTGAAACCCGCATGTGGAGCATTCGTTTGTGTGGGATGCTCTACCAGGTTCATTCCTAGATAATGCACTCAAAGGGCACTAAGCATAGAGTGTGAAAACTGAGTTTCCTTGAGAGCTGCTTGGAAGCCTGATGGTGTGTGAAGTTAGTGAGCCAAATGGAGTTGTTCTCCCACAAGAACCACTCGGCTGATCCTTCTTCAATATGCCCTTCACCAACATGCAGTGTTTCCTTGATTGAATTAGCTCTCACACCAATATTTGCGTCTAGAGCCTTTGCATTGAGGGCTATCTGAAAACGGCTGTGGCGCTGAAGTTGCCTGTGAATGTGGAGTTGGTGGCATGTGAAACCCGCATGTGGAGCATTCGTTTGTGTGGGATGCTGACCAAGCTTCATTTCAGTCCTAAGCACACAAAGAGCACTAAGCATAGAGTGTGAAAACTGAGTTTCCTTGAGAGCTGCTTGGAAGCCTGATGGTGTGTGAAGTTAGTGAGCCAAATGGAGTTGTTCTCCCACAAGAACCACTCGGCTGATTCTTCTTCAATATGCCCTTCACCAACATGCAGTGTTTCCTTGATTGAATTAGCTCTCACACCAATATTTGCATCTAGAGCCTTTGCATTGAGGGCTATCTGAAAACGGCTGTGGCGCTGAAGTTGCCTGTGAATGTGGAGTTGGTGGCATGTGAAACCCGCATGTGGAGCATTCGTTTGTGTGGGATGCTCTCCAAGCTTCATATCCTTCCTAGGCACTCAAAGGGCACTAAGCATAGAGTGTGAAAACTGAGTTTCCTTGAGAGCTGCTTGGAAGCCTGATGGTGTGTGAAGTTAGTGAGCCAAATGGAGTTGTTCTCCCACAAGAACCACTCGGCTGATCCTTCTTCAATATGCCCTTCACCAACATGCAGTGTTTCCTTGATTGAATTAGCTCTCACACCAATATTTGCGTCTAGAGCCTTTGCATTGAGGGCTATCTGAAAACGGCTGTGGCGCTGAAGTTGCCTGTGAATGTGGAGTTGGTGGCATGTGATACCTGCAAGTGGAGCATTCGTTCGTGTGGGATGCTCTACCATGTTCATTCCTAGATAATGCACTCAAAGGGCACTAAGCATAGAGTGTGAAAACTGAGTTTCCTTGAGAACTGCTTGGAAGCCTGATGGTGTGTGAAGTTAGTGAGCCAAATGGAGTTGTTCTCCCACAAGAACCACTCGGCTGATCCTTCTTCAATATGCCCTTCACCAACATGCAGTGTTTCCTTGATTGAATTAGCTCTCACACCAATATTTGCGTCTAGAGCCTTTGCCTTGAGGGCTATCTGAAAACGGCTGTGGCGCTGAAGTTGCCTGTGAATGTGGAGTTGATGGCATGTGAAACCCGCATGTGGAGCATTCGTTTGTGTGGGATGCTCTACCAGGTTCATTCCTAAATAATGCACTGAAAGGGCACTAAGCATAGAGTGTGAAAACTGAGTTACCTTGAGAGCTGCTTGGAAGCCTGATGGTGTGTGAAGTTAGTGAGCCAAATGGAGTTGTTCTCCCACAAGAACCACTCGGCTGATCCTTCTTCAATATGCCCTTCACCAACATGCAGTGTTTCCTTGATTGAATTAGCTCTCACACCAATATTTGCGTCTAGAGCCTTTGCATTGAGGGCTATCTGAAAACGGCTGTGGCGCTGAAGTTGCCTGTGAATGTGGAGTTGGTGGCATGAGAAACCCGCATGTGGAGCATTCGTTTATGTGGGATGCTCTACCAGGTTCATTCCTAGATAATGCACTCAAAGGGCACTAAACATAGAGTGTGAAAACTGAGTTTCCTTGAGAGCTGCTTGGAAGCCTGATGGTGTGTGAAGTTAGTGAGCCAAATGGAGTTGTTCTCCCACAAGAACCACTCGGCTGATCCTTCTTCAATATGCCCTTCACCAACATGCAGTGTTTCCTTGATTGAATTAGCTCTCACACCAATATTTGCGTCTAGAGCCTTTGCATTGAGGGCTATCTGAAAATGGCTGTGGCGCTGAAGTTGCCTGTGAATGTGGAGTTGGTGGCATGTGATACCTGCAAGTGGAGCATTCGTACGTGTGGGATGCTCTACCATGTTCATTCCTAGATAATTCACTCAAAGGGCACTAAGCATAGAGTGTGAAAACTGAGTTTCCTTGAGAGCTGCTTGGAAGCCTGATGGTGTGTGAAGTTAGTGAGCCAAATGGAGTTGTTCTCCCACAAGAACCACTCGGCTGATCCTTCTTCAATATGCCCTTCACCAACATGCAGTGTTTCCTTGATTGAATTAGCTCTCACACCAATATTTGCGTCTAGAGCCTTTGCATTGAGGGCTATCTGAAAACGGCTGTGGCGCTGAAGTTGCCTGTGAATGTGGAGTTGGTGGCATGTGAAACCCGCATGTGGAGCATTCGTTTGTGTGGGATGCTCTACCAGGTTCATTCCTAGATAATGCACTCAAAGGGCACTAAGCATAGAGTGTGAAAACTGAGTTTCCTTGAGAGCTGCTTGGAAGCCTGATGGTGTGTGAAGTTAGTGAGCCAAATGGAGTTGTTCTCCCACAAGAACCACTCGGCTGATCCTTCTTCAATATGCCCTTCACCAACATGCAGTGTTTCCTTGATTGAATTAGCTCTCACACCAATATTTGCGTCTAGAGCCTTTGCATTGAGGGCTATCTGAAAACGGCTGTGGCGCTGAAGTTGCCTGTGAATGTGGAGTTGGTGGCATGTGAAACCCGCATGTGGAGCATTCATTTGTGTGGGATGCTCTACCAGGTTCATTCCTAGATAATGCACTCAAAGGGCACTAAGCATAGAGTGTGAAAACTGAGTTTCCTTGAGAGCTGCTTGGAAGCCTGATGGTGTGTGAAGTTAGTGAGCCAAATGGAGTTGTTCTCCCACAAGAACCACTCGGCTGATCCTTCTTCAATATGCCCTTCACCAACATGCAGTGTTTCCTTGATTGAATTAGCTCTCACACCAATATTTGCGTCTAGAGCCTTTGCATTGAGGGCTATCTGAAAACAGCTGTGGTGCTGAAGTTGCCTGTGAATGTGGAGTTGGTGGCATGTGAAACCCGCATGTGGAGCATTCGTTTGTGTGGGATGCTCTACCAGGTTCATTCCTAGATAATGCATTCAAAGGGCACTAAACATAGAGTGTGAAAACTGAGTTTCCTTGAGAGCTGCTTGGAAGCCTGATGGTGTGTGAAGTTAGTGAGCCAAATGGAGTTGTTCTCCCACAAGAACCACTCGGCTGATTCTTCTTCAATATGCCCTTCACCAACATGCAGTGTTTCCTTGATTGAATTAGCTCTCACACCAATATTTGCGTCTAGAGCCTTTGCTTTGAGGGCTATCTGAAAACGGCTGTGGCGCTGAAGTTGCCTGTGAATGTGGAGTTGGTGGCATGTGAAATCCGCATGTGGAGCATTCGTTTGTGTGGGATGCTCTACCAGGTTCATTCCTAGATAATGCACTCAAAGGGCACTAAGCATAGAGTGTGAAAACTGAGTTTCCTTGAGAGCTGGTTGGAAGCCTGATGGTGTGTGAAGTTAGTGAGCCAAATGGAGTTGTTCTCCCACAAGAACCACTCGGCTGATCCTTCTTCAATATGCCCTTCACCAACATGCAGTGTTTCCTTGATTGAATTAGCTCTCACACCAATATTTGCGTCTAGAGCCTTTGCATTGAGGGCTATCTGAAAACGGCTGTGGCGTTGAAGTTGCCTGTGAATGTGGAGTTGGTGGCATGTGAAACCCGCATGTGGAGCATTCGTTTGTGTGGGATGCTCTACCAGGTTCATTCCTAGATAATGCACTCATAGGGCACTAAGCATAGAGTGTGAAAACTGAGTTTCCTTGAGAGCTGCTTGGAAGCCTGATGGTGTGTGAAGTTAGTGAGCCAAATGGAGTTGTTCTCCCACAAGAACCACTCGGCTGATTCTTCTTCAATATGCCCTTCACCAACATGCAGTGTTTCCTTGATTGAATTAGCTCTCACACCAGTATTTGCGTCTAGAGCCTTTGCTTTGAGGGCTATCTGAAAACGGCTGTGGCGCTGAAGTTGCCTGTGAATGTGGAGTTGGTGACATGTGAAACCCGCATGTGGAGCATTCGTTTGTGTGGGATGCTCTACCAGGTTCATTTCAGTCCTAGCCATACAAAGGGCACAAAGCATAGAGTGTGAAAACTGAGTTTCCTTGAGAGCTGCTTGGAAGCCTGATGGTGTGTGAAGTTAGTGAGCCAAATGGAGTTGTTCTCCCACAAGAACCACTCGGCTGATCCTTCTTCAATATGCCCTTCACCAACATGCAGTGTTTCCTTGATTGAATTAGCTCTCACACCAATATTTGCGTCTAGAGCCTTTGCATTGAGGGCTATCTGAAAACGGCTGTGGCGCTGAAGTGCCTGTGAATGTGGAGTTGGTGGCATGTGAAACCCGCATGTGGAGCATTCGTTTGTGTGGGATGCTCTACCAGGTTCATTCCTAGATAATGCACTCAAAGGGCACTAAGCATAGAGTGTGAAAACTGAGTTTCCTTGAGAGCTGCTTGGAAGCCTGATGGTGTGTGAAGTTAGTGAGCCAAATGGAGTTGTTCTCCCACAAGAACCACTCGGCTGATCCTTCTTCAATATGCCCTTCACCAACATGCAGTGTTTCCTTGATTGAATTAGCTCTCACACCAATATTTGCGTCTAGAGCCTTTGCATTGAGGGCTATCTGAAAACGGCTGTGGTGCTGAAGTTGCCTGTGAATGTGGAGTTGGTGGCATGTGAAACCCGCATGTGGAGCATTCGTTTGTGTGGGATGCTGACCAAGCTTCATTTCAGTCCTAAGCACACAAAGAGCACTAAGCATAGAGTGTGAAAACTGAGTTTCCTTGAGAGCTGCTTGGAAGCCTGATGGTGTGTGAAGTTAGTGAGCCAAATGGAGTTGTTCTCCCACAAGAACCACTCGGCTGATCCTTCTTCAATATGCCCTTCACCAACATGCAGTGTTTCCTTGATTGAATTAGCTCTCACACCAATATTTGCGTCTAGAGCATTTGCATTGAGGGCTATCTGAAAACGGCTGTGGCGCTGAAGTTGCCTGTGAATGTGGAGTTGGTGGCATGTGAAACCCGCATGTGGAGCATTCGTTTGTATTGGATGCTGACCAAGCTTCATTTAAGTCCTGGGCACTCAAAGGGCACTAAGCATAGAGTGTGAAAACTGAGTTTCCTTGAGAGCTGCTTGGAAGCCTGATGGTGTGTGAAGTTAGTGAGCCAAATGGAGTTGTTCTCCCACAAGAACCACTCGGCTGATCCTTCTTTAATATGCCCTTCACCAACATGCAGTGTTTCCTTGATTGAATTAGCTCTCACACCAATATTTGCGTCTAGAGCCTTTGCATTGAGGGCTATCTGAAAACGGCTGTGGCGCTGAAGTTGCCTGTGAATGTGGAGTTGGTGGCATGTGAAACCCGCATGTGGAACATTCGTTTGTGTGGGATGCTCTACCAGGTTCATTCCTAGATAATGCATTCAAAGGGCACTAAATATAGAGTGTGAAAACTGAGTTTCCTTGAGAGCTGCTTGGAAGCCTGATGGTGTGTGAAGTTAGTGAGCCAAATGGAGTTGTTCTCCCACAAGAACCACTCGGCTGATTCTTCTTCAATATGCCCTTCACCAACATGCAGTGTTTCCTTGATTGAATTAGCTCTCACACCAATATTTGCGTCTAGAGCCTTTGCATTGAGGGCTATCTGAAAACGGCTGTGGCGCTGAAGTTGCCTGTGAATGTGGAGTTGGTGGCATGTGAAACCCGCATGTGGAGCATTCGTTTGTGTGGGATGCTGACCAAGCTTCATTTCAGTCCTAGGCACACAAAGAGCACTAAGCATAGAGTGTGAAAACTGAGTTTCCTTGAGAGCTGCTTGGAAGCCTGATGGTGTGTGAAGTTAGTGAGCCAAATGGAGTTCTTCTCCCACAAGAACCACTTGGCTGATCCTTCTTCAATATGCCCTTCACCAACATGCAGTGTTTCCTTGATTGAATTAGCTCTCACACCAATATTTGCATCTAGAGCCTTTGCATTGACGGCTATCTGAAAACGACTGTGGCGCTGAAGTTGCCTGTGAATGTGGATTTGGTGGCATGTGATACCCGCAAGTGGAGCATTCGTACTTGTGGGATGCTCTACCAGGTTCATTCCTAGATAATGCACTCAAAGGGCACTAAGCATAGAGTGTGAAAACTGAGTTTCCTTGAGAGCTGCTTGGAAGCCTGATGGTGTGTGAAGTTAGTGAGCCAAATGGAGTTGTTCTCCCACAAGAACCACTCGGCTGATCCTTCTTCAATATGCCCTTCACCAACATGCAGTGTTTCCTTGATTGAATTAGCTCTCACACCAATATTTGCGTCTAGAGCCTTTGCATTGAGGGCTATCTGAAAACGGCTGTGGCGCTGAAGTTGCCTGTGAATGTGGAGTTGGTGGCATGTGAAACCCGCATGTGGAGCATTCGTTTGTGTGGGATGCTGACCAAGCTTCATTTCAGTCCTAAGCACACAAAGAGCACTAAGCATAGAGTGTGAAAACTGAGTTTCCTTGAGAGCTGCTTGGAAGCCTGATGGTGTGTGAAGTTAGTGAGCCAAATGGAGTTGTTCTCCCACAAGAACCACTCGGCTGATTCTTCTTCAATATGCCCTTCACCAACATGCAGTGTTTCCTTGATTGAATTAGCTCTCACACCAATATTTGCATCTAGAGCCTTTGCATTGAGGGCTATCTGAAAACGGCTGTGGCGCTGAAGTTGCCTGTGAATGTGGAGTTGGTGGCATGTGAAACCCGCATGTGGAGCATTCGTTTGTGTGGGATGCTCTCCAAGCTTCATATCCTTCCTAGGCACTCAAAGGGCACTAAGCATAGAGTGTGAAAACTGAGTTTCCTTGAGAGCTGCTTGGAAGCCTGATGGTGTGTGAAGTTAGTGAGCCAAATGGAGTTGTTCTCCCACAAGAACCACTCGGCTGATCCTTCTTCAATATGCCCTTCACCAACATGCAGTGTTTCCTTGATTGAATTAGCTCTCACACCAATATTTGCGTCTAGAGCCTTTGCATTGAGGGATATCTGAAAACGGCTGTGGCGCTGAAGTTGCCTGTGAATGTGGAGTTGGTGGCATGTGATACCTGCAAGTGGAGCATTCGTACGTGTGGGATGCTCTACCATGTTCATTCCTAGATAATGCACTCAAAGGGCACTAAGCATAGAGTGTGAAAACTGAGTTTCCTTGAGAACTGCTTGGAAGCCTGATGGTGTGTGAAGTTAGTGAGCCAAATGGAGTTGTTCTCCCACAAGAACCACTCGGCTGATCCTTCTTCAATATGCCCTTCACCAACATGCAGTGTTTCCTTGATTGAATTAGCTCTCACACCAATATTTGCGTCTAGAGCCTTTGCCTTGAGGGCTATCTGAAAACGGCTGTGGCGCTGAAGTTGCCTGTGAATGTGGAGTTGATGGCATGTGAAACCCGCATGTGGAGCATTCGTTTGTGTGGGATGCTCTACCAGGTTCATTCCTAAATAATGCACTGAAAGGGCACTAAGCATAGAGTGTGAAAACTGAGTTACCTTGAGAGCTGCTTGGAAGCCTGATGGTGTGTGAAGTTAGTGAGCCAAATGGAGTTGTTCTCCCACAAGAACCACTCGGCTGATCCTTCTTCAATATGCCCTTCACCAACATGCAGTGTTTCCTTGATTGAATTAGCTCTCACACCAATATTTGCGTCTAGAGCCTTGGCTTTGAGGGCTATCTGAAAACGGCTGTGGCGCTGAAGTTGCCTGTGAATGTGGAGTTGGTGGCATGAGAAACCCGCATGTGGAGCATTCGTTTATGTGGGATGCTCTACCAGGTTCATTCCTAGATAATGCACTCAAAGGGCACTAAACATAGAGTGTGAAAACTGAGTTTCCTTGAGAGCTGCTTGGAAGCCTGATGGTGTGTGAAGTTAGTGAGCCAAATGGAGTTGTTCTCCCACAAGAACCACTCGGCTGATCCTTCTTCAATATGCCCTTCACCAACATGCAGTGTTTCCTTGATTGAATTAGCTCTCACACCAATATTTGCGTCTAGAGCCTTTGCATTGAGGGCTATCTGAAAATGGCTGTGGCGCTGAAGTTGCCTGTGAATGTGGAGTTGGTGGCATGTGATACCTGCAAGTGGAGCATTCGTACGTGTGGGATGCTCTACCATGTTCATTCCTAGATAATGCACTCAAAGGGCACTAAGCATAGAGTGTGAAAACTGAGTTTCCTTGAGAGCTGCTTGGAAGCCTGATGGTGTGTGAAGTTAGTGAGCCAAATGGAGTTCTTCTCCCACAAGAACCACTTGGCTGATCCTTCTTCAATATGCCCTTCACCAACATGCAGTGTTTCCTTGATTGAATTAGCTCTCACACCAATATTTGCATCTAGAGCCTTTGCATTGAGGGCTATCTGAAAACGGACTGTGGCGCTGAAGTTGCCTGTGAATGTGGATTTGGTGGCATGTGATACCCGCAAGTGGAGCATTCGTACTTGTGGGATGCTCTACCAGGTTCATTCCTAGATAATGCACTCAAAGGGCACTAAGCATAGAGTGTGAAAACTGAGTTTCCTTGAGAGCTGCTTGGAAGCCTGATGGTGTGTGAAGTTAGTGAGCCAAATGGAGTTGTTCTCCCACAAGAACCACTCGGCTGATCCTTCTTCAATATGCCCTTCACCAACATGCAGTGTTTCCTTGATTGAATTAGCTCTCACACCAATATTTGCGTCTAGAGCCTTTGCATTGAGGGCTATCTGAAACGGCTGTGGCGCTGAAGTTGCCTGTGAATGTGGAGTTGGTGGCATGTGAAACCCGCATGTGGAGCATTCGTTTGTGTGGGATGCTCTACCAGGTTCATTCCTAGATAATGCACTCAAAGGGCACTAAGCATAGAGTGTGAAAACTGAGTTTCCTTGAGAGCTGCTTGGAAGCCTGATGGTGTGTGAAGTTAGTGAGCCAAATGGAGTTGTTCTCCCACAAGAACCACTCGGCTGATCCTTCTTCAATATGCCCTTCACCAACATGCAGTGTTTCCTTGATTGAATTAGCTCTCACACCAATATTTGCGTCTAGAGCCTTTGCATTGAGGGCTATCTGAAAACGGCTGTGGCGCTGAAGTTGCCTGTGAATGTGGAGTTGGTGGCATGTGAAACCCGCATGTGGAGCATTCGTTTGTGTGGGATGCTGACCAAGCTTCATTTCAGTCCTAAGCACTCAAAGAGCACTAAGCATAGAGTGTGAAAACTGAGTTTCCTTGAGAGCTGCTTGGAAGCCTGATGGTGTGTGAAGTTAGTGAGCCAAATGGAGTTGTTCTCCCACAAGAACCACTCGGGCTGATTCTTCTTCAATATGCCCTTCACCAACATGCAGTGTTTCCTTGATTGAATTAGCTCTCACACCAATATTTGCATCTAGAGCCTTTGCATTGAGGGCTATCTGAAAACGGCTGTGGCGCTGAAGTTGCCTGTGAATGTGGAGTTGGTGGCATGTGAAACCCGCATGTGGAGCATTCGTTTGTGTGGGATGCTCTCCAAGCTTCATTCCTTCCTAGGCACTCAAAGGGCACTAAGCATAGAGTGTGAAAACTGAGTTTCCTTGAGAGCTGCTTGGAAGCCTGATGGTGTGTGAAGTTAGTGAGCCAAATGGAGTTGTTCTCCCACAAGAACCACTCGGCTGATCCTTCTTCAATATGCCCTTCACCACATGCAGTGTTTCCTTGATTGAATTAGCTCTCACACCAATATTTGCGTCTAGAGCCTTTGCATTGAGGGCTATCTGAAAATGGCTGTGGCGCTGAAGTTGCCTGTGAATGTGGAGTTGGTGGCATGTGATACCTGCAAGTGGAGCATTCGTACGTGTGGGATGCTCTACCATGTTCATTCCTAGATAATGCACTCAAAGGACACTAAGCATAGAGTGTGAAAACTGAGTTTCCTTGAGAGCTGCTTGGAAGCCTGATGGTGTGTGAAGTTAGTGAGCCAAATGGAGTTGTTCTCCCACAAGAACCACTCGGCTGATCCTTCTTCAATATGCCCTTCACCAACATGCAGTGTTTCCTTGATTGAATTAGCTCTCACACCAATATTTGCGTCTAGAGCCTTTGCATTGAGGGCTATCTGAAAACGGCTGTGGCGCTGAAGTTGCCTGTGAATGTGGAGTTGGTGGCATGTGATACCTGCAAGTGGAGCATTCGTACGTTGTGGGATGCTCTACCATGTTCATTCCTAGATAATGCACTCAAAGGGCACTAAGCATAGGTGTGAAAACTGAGTTTCCTTGAGAACTGCTTGGAAGCCTGATGGTGTGTGAAGTTAGTGAGCCAAATGGAGTTGTTCTCCAACAAGAACCACTCGGCTCATCCTTCTTCAATATGCCCTTCACCAACATGCAGTGTTTCCTTGATTGAATTAGCTCTCACACCAATATTTGCGTCTAGAGCCTTTGCATTGAGGGCTATCTGAAAACGGCTGTGGCGCTGAAGTTGCCTGTGAATGTGGAGTTGATGGCATGTGAACCCGCATGTGGAGCATTCGTTTGTGTGGGATGCTCTACCAGGTTCATTCCTAGATAATGCACTGAAAGGGCACTAAGCATAGAGTGTGAAAACTGAGTTTCCTTGAGAGTTGCTTGGAAGCCTGATGGTGTGTGAAGTTAGTGAGCCAAATGGAGTTGTTCTCCCACAAGAACCACTCGGCTGATCCTTCTTCAATATGCCCTTCACCAACATGCAGTGTTTCCTTGATTGAATTAGCTCTCACACCAATATTTGCGTCTAGAGCCTTTGCATTGAGGGCTATCTGAAAACGGCTGTGGCGCTGAAGTTGCCTGTGAATGTGGAGTTTGGTGGCATGTGAAACCCGCATGTGGAGCATTCGTTTATGTGGGATGCTCTCCAAGCTTCATTTCAGTCCTGGCACTCAAAGGGCACTAAGCATAGAGTGTGAAAACTGAGTTTCCTTGAGAGCTGCTTGGAAGCCTGATGGTGTGTGAAGTTAGTGAGCCAAATGGAGTTGTTCTCCCACAAGAACACTCGGCTGATCCTTCTTCAATATGCCCTTCACCAACATGCAATGTTTCCTTGATTGAATTAGCTCTCACACCAATATTTGCGTCTAGAGCCTTTGCATTGAGGGCTATCTGAAAACGGCTGTGGCGCTGAAGTTGCCTGTGAATTGTGGAGTTGGTGGCATGTGAAACCCGCATGTGGAGCATTCGTTGTGTGGGATGCTCTACCAGGTTCATTCCTAGATAATGCACTCAAAGGGCACTAAGCATAGAGTGTGAAAACTGAGTTTCCTTGAGAGCTGCTTGGAAGCCTGATGGTGTGTGAAGTTAGTTAGCCAATTGAGTTGTTCTCCCACAAGAACCACTCGGCTGATCCTTCTTCAATATGCCCTTCACCAACATGCAGTGTTTCCTTGATTGAATTAGCTCTCACACCAATATTTGCGTCTAGAGCCTTTGCATTGAGGGCTATCTGAAAACGGCTGTGGCGCTGAAGTTGCCTGTGAATGTGGAGTTGGTGGCATGTGATACCTGCAAGTGGAGCATTCGTACGTGTGGATGCTCTACCATGTTCATTCCTAGATAATGCACTCAAAGGGCACTAAGCATAGAGTGTGAAAACTGAGTTTCCTTGAGAGCTGCTTGGAAGCCTGATGGTGTGTGAAGTTAGTGAGCCAAATGGAGTTGTTCTCCCACAAGAACCACTCGGCTGATCCTTCTTCAATATGCCCATCACCAACATGCAGTGTTTCCTTGATTGAATTAGCTCTCACACCAATATTTGCGTCTAGAGCCTTTGCTTTGAGGGCTATCTGAAAACGGCTGTGGCGCTGAAGTTGCCTGTGAATGTGGAGTTGGTGGCATGTGAAACCCGCATGTGGAGCATTCATTTGTGTGGGATGCTCTACCAGGTTCATTCCTAGATAATGCACTCAAAGGGCACTAAGCATAGAGTGTGAAAACTGAGTTTCCTTGAGAGCTGCTTGAAGCCTGATGGTGTGTGAAGTTAGTGAGCCAAATGGAGTTGTTCTCCCACAAGAACCACTCGGCTGATCCTTCTTCAATATGCCCTTCACCAACATGCAGTGTTTCCTTGATTGAATTAGCTCTCACACCAATATTTGCGTCTAGAGCCTTTGCTTTGAGGGCTATCTGAAAACGGCTGTGGCGCTGAAGTTGCCTGTGAATGTGGAGTTGGTGGCATGTGAAACCCGCATGTGGAGCATTCATTTATGTGGGATGCTCTCCAAGCTTCATTTCAGTCTAGCACTCAAAGGGCACTAAGCAGAGTGTGAAAACTGAGTTTCCTTGAGAGCTGCTTGGAAGCCTGATGGTGTGTGAAGTTAGTGAGCCAAATGGAGTTGTTCTCCCACAAGAACCACTCGGCTGGTCCTTCTTCAATATGCCCTTCACCAACATGCAGTGTTTCCTTGATTGAATTAGCTCTCACACCAATATTTGCGTCTAGAGCCTTTGCATTGAGGGCTATCTGAAAACGACTGTGGCGCTGAAGTTGCCTGTGAATGTGGAGTTGGTGGCATGTGATACCCGCAAGTGGAGCATTCGTACGTGTGGGATGCTCTACCATGTTCATTCCTAGATAATGCACTCAAAGGGCACTAAGCATAGAGTGTGAAAACTGAGTTTCCTTGAGAGCTGCTTGGAAGCCTGATGGTGTGTGAAGTTAGTGAGCCAAATGGAGTTGTTCTCCCACAAGAACCACTCGGCTGATCCTTCTTCAATATGCCCTTCACAACATGCAGTGTTTCCTTGATTGAATTAGCTCTCACACCAATATTTGCGTCTAGAGCCTTTGCCTTGAGGGCTATCTGAAAACGGCTGTGGCGCTGAAGTTGCCTGTGAATGTGGAGTTGGTGGCATGTGAAACCCGCATGTGGAGCATTCGTTTGTGTGGGATGCTCTACCAGGTTCATTCCTAGATAATGCACTCAAAGGGCACTAAGCATAGAGTGTGAAAACTGAGTTTCCTTGAGAGCTGCTTGGAAGCCTGATGGTGTGTGAAGTTAGTGAGCCAAAATGGAGTTGTTCTCCCACAAGAACCACTCGGCTGATCCTTCTTCAATATGCCCTTCACCAACATGCAGTGTTTCCTTGATTGAATTAGCTCTCACACCAATATTTGCGTCTAGAGCCTTGCTTTGAGGGCTATCTGAAACGGCTGTGGCGCTGAAGTTGCCTGTGAATGTGGAGTTGGTGGCATGTGAAACCCGCATGTGGAGCATTCGTTGTGTGGGATGCTCTACCAGGTTCATTCCA